>NC_133041.1:3340833-3491666 GCF_048771995.1 Taeniopygia guttata
TCCCTGCTTATCTGCTAACCCCAGGAGTCAGAAAAGAATGTAGCCACACCTGTCCTGGTAAAATTCCACTACCCACTATCCTCCGAGACCCCAAACCCCCCTCTGACGTAGCAAAGACTCCTAAACCTATATAAACCCACGAAATAGGATAATAAACGCTTTTCAACCGTCTGCCATATTGGTATCTGCGTGTGTTGATTAGCCCGAGTGGCTTGGACGAGACCAGGCCGCCGTGCTGCCATCTGAACCAGGCTCCTGGTTGTCTTTCATAAAGGCAACACCAATTAATCCTCATTTCTTGAAGCCCCAGGTCTTGTGTGAGTGCCGATTTAAAAGTGAAGGATGGAACAACTCTGCTGATTTGGAGTTCTCTTTTTCTTGTTTTGATTTTTGTTTGGCTTCTTTTCGTTCCGTATTTTGTTTTGGTTTGTTTGGAGTTTTTTTGGTGAGCTTTTTTTTGTTGGTTGGGGGTTTTATTCGGTGGTGTTGTTTTTAATTTTAGTATGGTTTGTATGTTTGTTTTTTGTTTTTTTTTTTTTTTTAATCAATTCCCCCTGTCACCTCTGGGCAGAGCTCTGTAACTGTGTCTGACACTTGTCTGTCACTGCTGGGGTGTCACAGACAGGGGAACGCTGGGGCTGTCACTGCTGAGATGTCACAGACAGGGGAACGCTGGGGCTGTCACCGCTGGGGTGTCACAGACAGGGAACACTGGGGCTGTCACCACTGGGGTGTCATAGACAGGGAACTCTGGGGCTGTCACCGCTCCTGCCCTGTCCCCAACAGCTCTGCCAGTGCCTCGAGGGGACACAAAGGCTGAGCCAAAGGGTGAGAATTGCAGAAGGAGCTGAGCTGGGAGGGACCCATTGGGATCATCGAGTCACAGAATCACAGAATTACTGGGCTGGAAGAGACCTTCAAGATCATCGACTCTAACCTATGCCCTAACACCACCTCAATTAAACCACAGCACCGAGTGCCACATCCAATCTTTTTTTAAACACATCCAGGGAACGTGACTCTACAACCTCCCCAGGCAAACCAATCCAATACTTTTTCACCCTTTCTGTAATAAACTTTTTCCTAATATTCAACCTGTATTTCCCTTGGTTCAGCTGAAGACCGTGTCCTCTGGTTCTGTCAGTTGTTGCCTGGAGAAAGAGACCGACCCCCAGCTGACCACAGCCACCTTTCAGGAAATTGCAGAGGGTGATAAGGTCACCTCTGAGTCTCCTTTTCTCCAGGCTAAACAACCCCAGCTCCCTCAGTCATTCCTCACAGGACTCGTGTTCCCAGCCCCTCACCAGCCTTGTTGCCCTTCTCTGGATGCCCTCAAGCGTCTCCATGTCCTTCCCACATGGAGGGGCCAGAACTGGACCCAGCACTCGAGGTGCGGCCTCACCAGTGCCAAGTACAAGGGGAGAATGACCTCCCTGCTCCTGCTGGCCACCCTGTTCCTGACACAGGCCAGGAGCCATTGGCCTCCTTGGCCACCAGGGCACATTGCTGGCTCATGTTCAGCCGCTGTTGGCCAGGAGCCCCAGATCCCTCTCTGCCTGGGCACGGACCAGCACACCGTCCCCAGTCTATAGCATTGCAGGGGCTTATTGTGGCCAAAATGCAGGACTTGGCACTTGGACTTGTTAAACTTCAACTTACTGGACTCTGCCCATCCCTCCGACCGCTCCAGGTCTCCCTGCAGAGCCCTCCTACCTTCCAACAGATGGACACATGCTCCCAGCTTAGTGTCAGCTGCAGATTTCCTAATGAAGGACTCAATCCCCTCCTCCATGTGGTCAATAAAAACATGGAACAGAGCTGGCCCAGCACAGAGCCCTGAGGGACCCCACTGGTACCTGTCCCCAGCTGGATGCAGCACCGCTCACCACCACTCTCTGGGCCCGTCCGTCCAGCCAGATCTGGAGCCAGCAAAGACTGCTCCTGTCCCAGCCGTGGGCTGCAGCTTTTCCAGGAGTGTGCTGTGGGAGGCAGTGCCAAACTCCTGGTGCTGGCTGCAGGAGATGCCCAGCACAGGCTGCCTCTGTCCGCTCAGTGCCAGCCTGTCTCCCCAGGCCAGCACAGCAGCCCTGGGCAGGGCACAGAGGGGCCTGGCCAGAGCTGGTGCCTGCAGCAGCAGCTGCCTCTGCATTCCTCCCAGCAGGCACAGAAACGGCTGCTGCTGTGTGCTTTTATAGGATTTCACTGTGTTTTAGTACATGAGTTAGGAGTTTAATGCTAGCAAGTTTCGGTTGGTATTGTTCCTTGTGCCCCCCATTCCTTCCCCTCACAATGGTTTCTCCCAGGTTGTTCACTCCTGAGCTTTCCCGCCACTCAGCTGTCCCTCAGAGTGCCAATCTCCCTGTTCCTCCCCTCTTACCCTTAAATAGATGTGTCAATCCAGGTTGTGCTGCCCACCTCCCTGTCTGTCATCGCAGCCACCCCCATTTGGTTCTGGAAGGTTCCCTGTCAGTCACCCATGTTCTTGTAGTTGGTTAGTCCCCGAGGCTTCTCCCCTCCCCTGTCTTTTCCCCACTGGTTGTAAATCCAAGATGTAATTCTCCTGTAATCTGTCTCCACTGGTATCCCATGTTGCCGCCCCATGGTCCTGCCCTTGGCATTGCCCATCCCCACATGCCAGTGCCCATCCCGGGAAGAGCCCTGAGCACTGAGGGAGGGACAGGATCTGCCTTGCCAGGGGCTGGGGCTCAGGCCTGGGCCCTTTGCATTCCTGAAACACATCCCCACCATTTCCCTCATCCCAGCGCTGGCACTCAGAGCAGCTGAGGAATGGAGTCACACCCAGGGGTGTCCCCAGGGCTCAGCACTGGGGCCAGGTCAGTGAAATCTCTTTATTGCTGGTCTGGACGAGGCCATCGAGGGCACCCTCAGGCAGTTCCAGGTGAGCCCAGGCTGGGTGGGAGTGTGGCTGTGCTGGAGGGCAGGAAGCTCTGCAGAGGGATCTGGACAGGCTGGAGCCATGGGCCCAGGACAATGGGATGAGGTTCACCAAGGCCAAGGGCCGGGTCCTGCCCTGGGCTCACAGCCACCCCAAATCCCTGGCTGTGCCCTGCCCCTGATCCCCCAGCCTGTCCTGTTTCCTTCATCCCTGCATTGCCAGGGACTTTCTGGGACAAGGGAGCTCTGCTCCGGCTATGGAGGGAGCTCCAAGTGCCACCACTGGAGTGGGAACCACAACTCATCAGGTTTGTGTCCTTTGGGGGTCAGGAACTGGTGAGACTCAGAGGCACAGAAAGTTTCTCTTCATGGCCAACAGACCATAATTGAACAGGAAACAATTTAATAACAATCACACTCTTCCCTGAGCTACGTGCAACATCCCAGCAGCACTGATGAGTCCACCATCCACAAGTGATTTCCATGCTAGAATGAATTTCAGACAAACGTGGTTCTGTGATAGATATAGGCACAATTAAGTTCTTGTATCAGGATGCTCATCCTGGAATGGGGGCAAAAGAGCTCAAACAATTCCTGATTTTCAAAGCTCTCAGTGGTGGATGGAGAAGGGAGGTCAGGCTCCTTTTGGTGTTGAGGAAGTGCTGAAACCAGCCTGACTCATTTCATCTCCTCCTGGCTTGGCTGATCTCCCCTCTTTCCCCTTCCACCCATTGGCTTTTCTCTCCCACCAGGTGCCCTGGTGAAGAGCCTGGCTCTGTGTTCTCCATCCCCTCCTCGCTGGCACTGCCAGGCTGCGATGAGGAGCCCCTCAGCCTTCCCTGCTCCGGGCTGGACAAGCCCAGCTCCCTCAGCCTCTGCTCACAGCCCAAGGGCTCCAGCCCCACCTTGGAGGCCCTTCCCTAACCCTGCTCCAGCTCCCAGACATCTTTCCTGCCCTGGGGAACCCAACCCAGGCCACAGGGACCTGGATAATCCATGTCCTTGATGTCCTGGTCACACAGCCCTGGCCCCTTGTCCCCATGTCAGGCTCTGGGGTGGATCCTGTGGAACATCCTTTGGTGGAGGCTGTGGCTCCAGGTGGATCAGTGGGATGCCGGGGGACAGGGACCCCACTGGGCATGAACAGCATTGGACTTGTTGGGAGAAACTGTGAGGGGGAGCTGGGGCAGAGTGACCAACCCAGTGACCTCACAGAGCCCTCCTGGAATGTCACACAGCCCCTCTGAGATGTCACAGCCCATTCTGTAATGTCACACAGCTGGTCTCTGATGTCACAGACAATTCTGTGATGTCACAGCCTGCTCTGAGATGTCACAGCCCATTCTCTAGTGTCACACAGCTGGTCTCTGATGTCATAGTCTGCCCATTGATGTCACAGCCAGCTCTGATGTTACAGGGACAGTCTAGGATGCCATCACTGCTTGATGACCTCACATAACCCACTCTGTGATGTCACAGCCCGCTCTGTGACCTCATGTTACCAGATGATAAATTGTCTCCACCAGCTGAGCTGACACCTGGAGCTTGTTCTCCAAAACCCCAGGCCTATGGAAATCACACAGTGCCCACGGGAACATTGGGGTCCACGACCACCAGGGACCACCAGAGAGCCCCCCGGGACAGAAGAAGGCATGCAAAAGGGGAGGAGAAATATGTTAATGATTCTGGGGAAATGACTATCAGATGTGTGTTTAGTCCAGCACAATCAGTGAATATATGTGCCAAATACAGAATATGAACAGAAACTTTCCTGCACTCAGCATGCTCAGCTTTGGGAGGAGCGATCCCCTGTGCATCCAGCTGAATAAAGAATGCTGCTTCTTAATGCTGCACTGGTGTTAAGGAGTTTTCTGTTTCACCGAATTTTTGGTAACACTCCACTCCCAAGGAAAGCTCTGTCTCCTGCTGCTCACAAACAGAGAAGGGCTGGTGGCAGATGTGGGGGTTGGAGGCTGCCTGGGGCACAGGGACCATGAAATAATCAAGTTTTCAATGTTCTGTGAAAGAAGGAGGGGCAGCAACAAAACTTCCACACTGGAAATAGGAAGGGCAGACTTTGGCCTGTTTAGGATGCTGATTTAGGGAGTCTCGAATCATGTCCTGATTTTTTTTAAGGGAAACAGCTCTTGAAAACCAAGGGGTCCAGGGAGGATGGACACATTTCTAGAAAGTAATCTTAAGGGGGAAGGAGCAGCCTGTCCCAGTGGGGCAAAGGATGAGCTGGTGAGGAAAATGACTGGCCTGGCTGTACATGGAGCTTTTGTGGGAACTCGGGAAAAAAGGACTGGCGATGCAGGAAGTGTTTAAGGATGTTGTTAGGTTATGCAGAAAGAAAAGGAGAGAGATGAAAGCTTAATTAGAACTTAACCAGGCAGCTTCTGTAAAATGACTAAATAATGTTTTTATAAAAAAAATTATAGTAAAAGGAGGGAGGCTAACCCCTAGTCTTTATTGGAAGCAGTGCAGAACATAGTAACTAAAGATAAGGAAAAGGCTGAGCTACTTAACATCTTGTTTGTCTCGATTTTCAAGATATGGACAGGTTGTCCTCAGGACAAGAGTTCTCCTGAGCTGGTAGGTGGGCACAGGGAGCAGAACAGCCCCCTGTAATCCAGGAGGAAGCAGCTGCTGACCTGCTGAGCCACTCAGATGCTCACAGGTGGATGGGATCCATCCTAGGGGGATGAGGGAGCTGGTGGATGAGCTCCCCAAGCTGCTCCCCACCATTTACCATCAGTCCTGGCTCACCAGGGAGGTCCCAGAGCACTGGAGGTGCCAGTGTGAGCCCATCCCCAAGAAGGGCTGGAAGGAGGATCTGGGGAACTCCAGGCCTGTCAGCCTGACCTCGGTGCCCGGCAAGGTTATGGAACAGATCACCTTGAGTGCCACCACAGGGCACCCACAGGATGGCCGAGGGGTCAGAGCCAGCCAGCGTGGATTTAGTGGGGCAGGTCCTGCCTGAGCACCCTGATCTCCTTTTATAACCAGGTGACCCACCTGTGGATGTGGGAAAGGCTGTGGATGTGTCCATCTGGACTTCAGCAAAGCCTTTGACACTGTCTCTGACAGCATTCCCTGGAAAAGCTGCAGCCCACGGCTTGGGCAGGTTCCCTCCTGGCTGGGAGATGGAAGAGCTGGCTGGAGGCTGGGCCCAGAGAGGGGTGGGGATGGTGCTGCACCCAGCTGGTGTCCAGTCCCTGGTGCTGTCCCCAGGGATCTGTGTTGGGCCCAGTCCTGTTTAACATCTTCACCGATGATCTGGGTGAGGGGATTGAGCCACCATCCCCAAATTTGCAGGTGACACCAAGCTGGGTGTGAGTGTGGATCTGCTGGAGGGCAGGACAAGGAGACACAGCCTTCAGCTGCACCAGAGGAGGTTTAGGCTGGACTAGAGGAAGAAGTTCTTCACAGAAAGGGTGAGTGAGCATTGGAATGGGCAGGCCAGGGGGGAGGTGGCAGAGTCACTGTCCCTCTCCAGTGGCACTCAGTGGCATGTCTGGGTGACAAGGCGGTATTAGGGCATTGGTTGGACTTGATGATCCCAAAGGTCTTTTCCAGCCTATTTGATTCTGTCATTCTGTGATGATTGGGACACTCTGGGGCCATTGTGACCCTGCAGGGCCTCGTGGAACTAAGAGGACCATGGTGACACTGTGCAGCCCCATAGAACCAGGGCTCCAATGTGGTGCTCTGGGGCCAAATGGAACCAGGGAGTCCCCGTGACACTGGGTCCTGGTGGAACCACAGAGGCCATTGTGACACTGCGGGGCCTCGTGTAACCGAGGGGTTTCACCATTGTGACACTGCAAAACCAAGGAGAGCATTGGGAGAGTCCAGGGCCCAGTGAACCAAGGGGCCCTTCTGACACTGCCAGGCCTCATGGAACCAAGGGGACATTGTGACACTGCAGGACCTTGTGTAACCAAGGGGCCACTGTGACACTCTGGGGCCTCCAGGAATCTGGAAGGCCACTGTGACACTGTGTGGGCTCATGGAAACAAGGAGTCCATTGTGACACTGAGGGCACTTGTGGAGCCACAGAGAGCATTGTGACAGTGTGGGACCTCATGTGACCATGGGGCCTTTGTGACATCCTGGGGCCCCATGGAACCAAGGGGCCACTGTGAAACTGCAGCACCAACGAGAACATTGTGACACTGTGAAGCCCCATGGAACCAAGGAGTCCATTGTCACATTTTGGGGCCCTATGGAACCAAGGAGTCCATTGTCACATTTTGGGGCGCCATGGAACCAAGGAGACCAGTGTGACAGTGCAGGGCCTGGTGTAACCAAAGGGACATTGTGACACTGAGGGGCCCCTTTGAACAAGGACATTTTTGCAGATGACACCAAGCTGGATGTGAGTGTTGATCTGCTGGAGGGTAGGAGGGCTCTGCAGAGGGCCCCGGACAGGCTGGATCAAGGGCCCAAATCCAACAAGGTGAGGTTTAACAAGTCCAAGTGCCAGGTCCTGCACTTTGGCCACAACAACCCCTGCAGCACAGCAGGCTGGGGACAGAGGGGCTGGACATGAGCCAGGCAGAAAGGAACCTGCAGGGACTGATGCATGAGCCAGCTGTGTGCCCAGGTGGCCAAGAAGGCCAATGGCTCCTGGCCTGGATCAGGAATGGTGTGGCCAGCAGGAGCAGAGCTGCTGTGCCAGCACTGATCTGCCCCCAGCTCTGCACACAGACATTGCTGCTGCAGCTCCAGAGAAGGCAACAAAAGGGCATCTCTACAGAAAACTCTGCTGGGAGATCCTTTAGATCCTGGAAAGCCACCAAGAGCACAGACCCTCATTGACACAGTCTGGGGCCACAGGGAAGGTGGAGAGAAAAAAGATGAGAAATGGCACAATCAATGACATTTCCTTGTGGACAACATTATAATGTAAAACAAAGAAAAAAAACCTCCAAATGGAAAAGAACAAGAAGTATCAAAGATGACTTTTATTACAAGTGATTTGCAGAAATTGGCCAGCAGTTTAATGTTCCTGAAAGCATCCAGTCATCAGTGTCCACACTGCAGCCTTGAGCTCCTGGTTCCTCAGGCTGTAGATGAGGGGGTTCAGGGCTGGAGGCAGCACCGAGTACAGAACTGACAGGGCCAGATCCAGGGATGGGGAGGACATGGAGGGAGACTTCAGGTGAGCAAACACTGCAGTGCTGAGGAACAGAGAGACCACGGCCAGGTGAGGGAGGCAGGTGGAAAAGGCTTTGTGCCGTCCCTGCTCAGAGGGGATCCTCTGTACGACCCTGAAGATCTGCACATAGGAGAAAACAATTAACACAAAACAACACAATGATGAACTGACAGTAACGACAAGAACTCAGTGTACCCCTGAGGTAGGATTTGGAGCAGGAGAGTTTGAGGATCTGGGGGATTTCACAGAAGAACTGGCCCAGGGCATTGCCATGGCACAGGGGCAGGGAAAATGTATTGGCTGTGAGCATGAGAGCATTGAGAAAGGCACTGGCCCAGGCAGCTGCTGCCATGTGGGCACAAGCTCTGCTGCCCAGGAGGGTCCCATAGTGCAGGGGTTTGCAGATGGACACGTAGCGGTCGTAGCACATGATGGTCAGGAGGAAATACTCTGCTGACATGAAGATCAGAAGGAAAAAGAGCTGAGCAGCACATCCTGTGTAGGAGATGTCCCTGGTGTCCCAGAGGGAATTGTGCATGGCTGTGGGGACAGTGGTGCAGATGGAGCCCAGGTCGCTGAGGGCCAGGTGGAGCAGGAAGAAGAACATGGGCGTGTGCAGGTGGTGGCCGCAGGCTACGGCGCTGATGGTGAGGCCGTTGCCCAGGAGGGCAGCCAGGGAGATGCCCAGGAAGAGGCAGAAGTGCAGGAGCTGCAGCTGCCGCGTGTCTGCCAGTGCCAGCAGGAGGAAGTGGCTGATGGAGCTGCTCTTGGACATTTGCTGTGGCTGCACATGGGCACCAGTTCATGGAGAAAGGACAGGGACAAGTCAGGAGAGGCTGCTTGGAGCCAAACGTGAGCCATTCCCTGTAGACTGTCCTGCTGGGACACACCTACCCTTGTTCCTGCTCTGGGAAAACCGCTGGCTGCAATCAGAGCACGATCACACTCCCAGCTCACCCTGGGATAAACCAGACCCTGCCCGGAGCAGAGGGATCGCTGAATGTCTCAGCCTCTCCAAAGATCTCTGGGCAAGGTCTCAGCACCCCCTTGTTCCAAGGACACTCACGGCTCCCTTGGCCAGCCCAGCAGCATTTCCTCAGCTGTGGCAGCTCTGCACTTCCCCGTGGGACATTCAGGGAGCTCCCAGAGGCTCTGGCACAGATCTGCACCCAGGAGGGCAGCTCAGAGCTGGGAAGGGCACAGCAAGGAGATCCCAGGCTGTGCCCATGAGGGATCTCAGGGAGGGGCTCAGCTCATTCCCCTTTCCCATGGACTGCTTTGCCCATAGCCCCACAGGTCCCAGGGAAGCGTGGACACCCCATTCCCATGGACACCCCTGCCTAGCAGGAATGCCAAGAGCAGTGCCTGACTCAGCTGCTGCAAATTCCAGAGTCACCCTGAGAGCCCCAGATAACAGTGACAATATCAGGGGAGTGCAGAAACAAGAGAAGATGTTGTGGTGCTGTGCCTGAGAGGGCAGAGACAGCTGGGCACTCAGGACAGTGCTCCCGTGCCCAGCTGTGCCCGGCACCTCCCACACACCAACAGTGCCCTCCTGCCCCGGCAGTGCTCTGTTCAGCCCCCTCTGCTTCCCTGAGCATTTCCCTGGGCCTGGACATCCCCTCCTGAGAGGTGCCTTGTCCCTGCCAGCGCTCACAGAGCCCATCCCACCCTGTGTGCCCTCGGCCTGGCCCTACAGAAACCTGCCTGTGTGCAGGGCCCTGGCTGGGGCAGGCTCTGTGTGCAGCTGGGCAAGGGCAGCTCAGGAGAGCCCTGCTGGGCCCTGCAGAGGTGATGCTGCTGCTGTCCAGGGCTGAGGAGTGGCTGAAGGCCCTTTGGGAGGCTCCCAGCAGAGAGACTGACCACCCAAAGTCACAGTTCTGGAGTCTCTGTAAATGTTCAAGCATGACTTTGATGATCCTCTGTGTCCCTTTCAACTCAGAATGTTCTGTCATTCTGGGATTAAAATTCCTGTTCTGCTTCTCTCATCCCACTGTTGTCTATCATAAAAAGAGAAAAAAACCCCTTGCAACAGTGTTAGAACAGTAAAGTAAAAACCAGACTGCAGCTTCCGGGGGTCACTTGCGGCTGTCCCCCGTCCCTCCCCGGCCCCCCGGGACCCCTCCGGCTCGCTGTCCCCTCAGGGGACCGGGGTTTGCCGCGGTCCCGCTGCACTGGGCTCACCAGGCAGCGGCTGGGTTTGCACGGTCCGAGCGGCGGTGCGCCTCGGTCACCGCAAGGAGTCGAGATAAAGAGACGAAGAGAGGTCAGTTGTGTGCAGTCCAGAGAGATTGTATTGCCTGAACGGTTGCAGGGACAAAAGACCCTGGTGTTGCAGCATTTTTGAGAGAAAGAGGACATGAGTTATGAGATGTGAGCTACTCCAGTCTAGGCCTCAGATTTTGGCCTGGTAAGGCCTTCAAGCCTCTGACACAGTTAGAAATTCAGAGCTTGTGGCGCAGATAGAAATAGTCTTAAGGTGTGATGGGGACCACTGGGCTGTCTGGGTGTGAATTAGTACAGCTTTCATAGTGTAAGGTGTAGGCCGTTTTAAGGAAAAGGTAAACAATGTTAGCTTGCCAATCAGAGTGTCTTTGTTTTTGTAAACTATATAGAAGCTTATATAAACTACCATCTTATCTTGAATAAATGGAGAACGTTTGATTAACCACATTGGTTCAGATCTGCGTTTGTCATGTCCAGCTTTCCGTTTTCCTGAGATTCCCTGGCTTTTCCCTGGGCTACTCCCAGATACAGTTTTATACAGCAAAATTAAGAGATAAGGTCTAAACAATAGAGGCAGTGTCCAGCATGGGCTCATCAGAACCACCCCAGTGGTCGGGTCCAATGGGAACTGCTCAGGGGTGGGGAAAAAGGGGTTTACAGAAAAATGCTGAAGCAAAACTTTCCCGAAACAATGGGGCATACATAAATGTCTCTTTTCCTCAATTTCCCATTCCCAAGGCCTTTCTAAAACCCTTTCTCCACACTACCGCGCCAGCGTGATAGCAACACCAGACCTTTCCTGGAAGCTTCCAGGTGTCCCAGTGGGAATGGGGCACACTCAGCCCCTGATTTCAACAATTTAGTAAGGTTGAATATTTAGGATATTTAACAGGAACATCCAATAGGAGATTCAGTTTCCCCAGTTACACGCCCCTGGCTCAACCTGTTGGAGTAAGTCCAGGGCCTTCTTTGTCCCAGTTTTTGTTATCACTGCTCACATTCACTCACTCTGGCTGCTCTGCACAAGAGATAAGCACAGAATGCACTCACAGGGTCTGTGGGCATTGGGATGTTCCAGCTTTAGGAGATCTCTCCAGGAGCTGCAGCTGCATTGTCCTGCAGCCAGAGGTTCCTGTGCCAAGGGCTGGCAGTGATTCTGCCCCAGGCACTTCTCAGCCCTTCCCAGCCCTGACTGATTGAAGCTCTCTGTGCCTCTGTGCTGTGCCCGGGCTGGCTGCAGGCAGTGCCCCAGCCCTGCTGGGCTGGGAGAAGAGCTGCTCAGCAAGAGAAATGTGCTTTTGAAGCTCTGCTTGGTTACCAGGATCTCCCTCTGTGCCAGGAGCCCGGCCCAGCTCAGCAGCACAGACACAGCACAAGGACTTTAATGACCCTCTGGGGCTTTGTGCTCAGGCCCTGAACATCAGGCCCTGAGAGGGAGCTGCAGAAACCTCTCCAGAACTCCAAGTCAGAATCCAACTCCAAAGTTTCTCTGACTTTTAATGGGTCCCACTGAGGGACACGACTGAGAAAGTGTCCCCAGGCCCCAGGCAGAGCAGAGAACTGGAGGCACTGATGACAGGTGGGGACAAAGAGAAGCCAAGTCTTGGTGCCCTGGGGCACAGCAGGGTCTGTGCCACCAAGGGCTGTCAGGAGACACCTTGTCCTGAGGCCATGGGGCCTCCTGGCACAGCCCCAGCCAGGCTGGGCACCGTCACCCCCTGGTCCTGCCCTCAGCATCCCCCCCTAGCCCACATCCCAGTGGCCTCAAGGATCTGCTGGAAGGAGTCCCTGGGGAGCCTTGGTCAGGAATGGCCCTGGGGGCTCATTCATGCTCCCAGGGACTGCAGGTTGTTCAAAGGACTTTGGCTTTTGCTTTTGCCTTGGAGTCTCTGAGAGCTTTCTGCAATCATGGCCTCCAATTATCTACTTTAATTAGTCCCTAGAGAGGCTTTGTCAGGAGCAACACTCACTGGGGCTCATTAATGCTTCAAGGTACTTCAGTTCTTTTAAGGTACTTGGTGTTTCCCTTTTGATCCAGCCTCTGTGAGAGGTTTGTGCAATCATGGCCCCAATTATCTGCTTTAATGAGTCCCTAGAGAGCTTTGTACTGACACTCAGTGGAGCTCATTAATGCTTTGAGATACTCAAGGTTTTTAAGGTACTTTGGACTTTCCTTTCCACACTGAGAGGTCTTTGTGCCATTTTGAGTCTCTGAGAGGTTTTTGTGCCATCTCAGCCTCCAGTTCTCTCGTCCAAGGAGCCCATGAGGAGCCTGTGTTAGGGATGGACCTCAGTGGGACCCATTCATGCTTTGAGACTCCAACCACTTTGGGGCTTTCTTTTGACTTTGAGTCCTGGAAAGGTTTGTGCAATCTCCTCTCAGGCCCTGAGGTTTCAGGGCTCAGCTCCAAATGCACCACGGGGCTCATTGGGATCAAGCAAGTCCTGACAAACCATGGCTCTGCCGTGATTTCCCTCTTGTCTGAGGCAATTAATCAGGAAGTTTCTGTAGTGATTTTTGTTCATACTTTTAAGATATCTTGGCCAATGCATCAATTAGTGTGGTGGGTTCAGCGTTGGCTAATTACCAGGGCACTCACTAGAATATACTTACTCATTTCCTGCTCTGAGGTAGGATTAGGAGAAAGGAAAAGTTTGCTCAAAACTTTAAATGGGTGTAAAGAAAAGTTTATTAACAGTAACTAAAAGAAAGAGTAATAAGAATCAGACAAATATTTCAGAACACTTCCTCTCTCCATACAACCTGACAATGTAAAGAGAAAAAACCTAAAATTTTCAGTCAGTTCACTACATCTAGAATAGTCTTGCTTCAGTTAACTTAGCAGGAGAAGTTCCTCTTGTTAATGTTATGGAGACTTCTCCACAAGAAAACAGTTATCTCATGGCTTTTCATTTCCACGAACAGCAGCTGCCCAGAAAAATCTGTAATTGTCAAGTCCCTCTCATTTTTTCACAGCTTTTCCCACAGCTGTGTTTATAGTCCATGTTAACTTATGGGGTATTAGTTTCAAGATCAGCTATTTAAGAGCAAAGGTTCTCTTCATCTATGTCTGAAATCATCTTCATCTCTGGGAACAGAGGTCTTCCTCTTCTCTCCCTGGGGGCACAGGGTCTCATCACTCTTTTTTTTCTGTTCAAACTTCTTATGGGATCACAGCTACTGCAACTTTTGCTTAATTTAGCATGGAGGCCTTTGCTGAAACAAGTCATCTCCCCATACTTTTCAATGCATTATAGGGAAAAAGAGAGTCTGATGTATCAATGACATCCTTCTCCACAGCTTTACCAGAGGATTTCAGCCCCAGGCTCAAGGCATCTCCTCACCCCTCCTATGTGGGACTCAACAACCTCTTCACTGACCTCAGTGGGTTCATGTTGCCCCTCTGTGTGCCTGCCCTGTGTCCTTTTCTCTCACTGGAGGCAGGATGGCAGCACTGGCAGAGTCAATATCTGCCCGGGGCTGCAGATGGTTCCGTGAGCCCGGCCGGGCTCGGTCCTTGCGGCCGGAGCTGTTTTCCCATGGAGGTTTCTGCAGCGGCTGCGCTGGGGCTGTGTCAGGCTGGGCCGCGCTGGGGCAGGGCCAGGATCTCAGCAGCCAGGCCAGAGCCCAGCAGCAGCACGGCCGGGGCCGATGGCTTCTCCTCCCCTGCCCGCTGGCTGCGGGCGAAGCCCAAGGGCGGCAGAGCCTTGGCCGAGCCGGCCCGGCCCGGGGCTGCTCCTGGGGCCCGGCGGATCCCGGCTGGGCCCGGGCTGGCGGCGGGGCAGGGCTCGGCAGCGGCCAGATGTCAGCACCCGCAGCCACGGCCCGGCCTCGGCCCCGCGGCCTCCCCTGCCCTGCCCGGCAGCCGATGGGGCCTGGCGGCTCCCTGGGAAGGGGCCCGGCCCCACGGCAGGAGCCGCCCGGCCCCACGGCCGAGACGGGGCTGGGCCGGCCTTGGCACCTCTTTGGGGCCAGAGGGGAGAGAGACCCAGCTAGGCTTTCTCATCTTCAACTTGGGTCTGCACAGAGGCGTCTGCAGTTTGCTTAGTGGTTTAACAGATTGTCAGCTCTCAAAGCTAATTACTGATTGGTTTTTTGTCAGACACGGAGGAAACTGCTAGCAGCTTCTCTCAGGACATCACTTCTGTGATGCAAAACCACCACAGCAGCACAGAGCACAGAGCTCCTTTGTCCATATACAGTGGTCATGTGCCCGAGGCCTCAGAACCCCTCCTTGGGAGATCTCTGGGCCCTCTCCAAGGTGTTTTCAAATGAAAACATTCAGCTCAGAGTCTAAGAAAATCACCAGAGGACAGGGCCAGCCTGACCTGTCTGTCCCGTCTACTTTTGCCTGGGAGCAAGTCTTGGATATACAGAATTTGGGAGGCCAAATTCTAATTTTGGCCATGGACCCTGGACATGATGACCAATTCTTTTCCATAGGAATGAAGGAACAGAGCCCCAGTGCTTCAGGGGCAGATGAGAGGTGACCACCAGAGGCAAAGGCCAGCTAGAGCTGGCAGGTTATTTTCTGGGAGATACTCTTGCACACAGGAAAATTTTTAGGCAGAGTGTCAGTTTTGGCAATAGGCATCAGAAAAGGTGGAGAGTTCTTTTCCACAGCAAGGAAAGCACGGAGCCCCTGTGCTCCAGGAGCCTTGATGGCACTGGCAGATTTGGGCTGGAAGCAACCCTTGGGTATAGGGAAATTGGGAGGTGGAACCCCAGTTTTGGCCATTTCTGTGTAGATAAGAAGGAGGGCTCTTTTGCATTGGAAGGAAAACACAGAGCCTCAGTGTTTCAAACGCAGGTGAGAGGCAGCCCCCAAGGGGCCAAGGGCAGCCAGACCTGTCTGTCCTGGCTGATTTCACTTGGGAGCAATCCTCGGATGTATGGAGTTTTGGAGGTGGAATCCCAGTTTTGGCGATGACAGGATGAATGATTTTTTCCTATAGGAAAGAGAAGAGTAAAGTCCAAGTGTACTGGATGAGAGGTGATCACCCTTAGGCCAAGCCAGCCAGACCTGTCTCTCCTGGCACCTTTCATCTAGGGGCTGTCCTTGGACATAGGGCATTTTGGAGGTGGAATCTCAGTTTTGGCTGTGGGTGCCTGGACAGGAAGATGAATTCTTTTCATTAGGAAGGAAAGCACAGAGCCCAGTGTTTCACAGGCAGATGAGTGCCAGCCCTCAGGAAGCCAAGGCCAGCCAGACTTGTCTCCCCTGGCAGCTTTTGTCTGGGAGCTATCCTTAGATATAGAGAATTTTGGAGGCAGATCCCCAATTCTGGCCATGGGTGCCTGGTTGAGATGGATGTGTTTTTCTCATAAGAAAGAAAAGCACATGGTCCCATGTTTGAAAGGCAGATTTGGGGTGGCCCCTGGGTGGCCAAGGAAGCCAGACCTGTCTGTCCTGGCAGATTTCATCTGGAAACAATCCTTGCAATATAAGGACATTTGGAGAAGAAATCCCAGGTTTGGCCCTGGGCCCCTGGAGGAGAAGGACAGTTCTCTCTCATAGGAATGAAAGCCCAGAGCTCCAGTGCTTCAGGGGCAGATGAGAAGCAGCCCTCGACATGCCAAGGTCAGCCGGACCTGTCAGGTGGTCCCCAGGAGCTCCAGCCAGCCAGACCTGTCCATGTTCCCTTGGTTTCGTGGGACCCCACAGTGTCGCAATGGTCTCCTTGGTTCCATGAGGCTCCATAGTGTCACTGTGGTGTCCTTGGACCCACATTGTCACAACTGACCCACGGTTCCATGAGGTTCTGTAGTGCCACTGTAGCAGTCAGAGGCCCTGCAAGGCCTCCCTGGTGGTCACTCACCTAAGATAAGAAATGCCTAAGTCACAGTGACTGGAGCAAAGAAGCCCCTCTTCCACATTCAGACCCTTCTTATCTCTTTGTAAGGATATCGGTCATATTCTCCTCAAACCTGGCAATTGGACAATTTCTGACACCCCAGTACCCTATAAAAACACCCATTTCTGCCTAGTTTGGCAGAAGAACTGACACCGCATCCCTTCAGAGGAGCTGGCAATAAAGGACATCGCTGTGGAACCACATACAGCCTTCTCCTCTCTCTGTCCCTGTGTGTCTGCCAGAGGCACTTGTGAGCACAGAGCGAAATCGCTGAGAGCTGAACTCACAGAGCTGAAATCACTCCAGAGGTGCTCGCTAAGTTGCCTGTGGCTGGGAGCTGAGCCGAGGGACCCAGACAGGCTGAGCCTGACAGCGCAGCGCTATCCGGACACCCACGGCAGCGGCAGCCCGGGGGTCAGATGGACCCCTGGGACCCCAGAGTGCATTATGTGGCCACCCGAAGGAGCACTGGCATCCTGGCACCCCTGAGAGCAGCATTCCTCGTGAATTGTCACTGCCTCAGCCGGCTATGACCCCTTGAAGCTAACTTCTCTGTTATAGAAGAAGTTTTCTGAAGAGGCGTCCGACGAACCTGCACATCGCCATCTGGGATGAGGTCCTCAACAGTTGGACGGCAGAGCACCTAAGCAGCAGTTCCTTGTCCCACATTTGGCTGAAGAAGTGTAAGTTTAAACCAGCCTTTTTGCAGGCTTTTATTTTGGGTCTCTTTTTGGTTTGTTTTTTTTTTTTTCTTTTTACTGCTGGGGGAGGGGGGGGCTGGGGTGGGGGGAAGGGAACTATACTGAAATGGGACCAAAATCTAGTAATCTAGTAAATTAAAATGATCCCAGAACGAGAGAGACTTATATTTCCAAATCCTACAAATCCTTTCTGCTAACAGCTTTTCTTTCTCTAAAGGCAATCTTTCAAAAACTAACTTGAAAAAATTTATAACATGGATTCTTGCCCTGTTTCCAGACACGAACACACACATGATCGATTCAGAATCTTTTTGGGACACAGTAGGGACAGGAATGTACAGTTTCCAAATTAATGAAAACTTTTCTGTAACTAAGTTTCGACCTCTATTTCACTCAATTACTAAAGCAGTCGAAAAAACAAATCTCTGCAGCTTTCTTCTGCTGAGGAAATTCCACCCTTATCTTTCTCAACAGACACTGTCCCTTCAAATGCTAATTTGCCAGATAACATTGCTCTCTCAGTCCCTGGGACGGGGAACACAGACATTGTACCACCCCACCCACCCGCGGGGTCCGTGGAGCCCACCCATCCCTCGCTCCCCCTCGGACGCGGCGAGCGCGGATTCCGCTCCCCGGTCCCGCAACACGCGGCGCGCTGCGCGCCCCGTGCCCCGCTCAGTGTTGGGCTGTAACTGTGTCGGTTTCCATCGGGAACGCCCTGCCTCACCCCAAAACCTCCGCGCAGCCCCCGTGACTCCCCCAGCCCTGCAGCCGTGCCTCCCAGCCCCGCTGCGGCTCTCCCCAGCCCGCTCCCATCCCTGCCTGCCTGCCCGCCGCAGCCCCGCCGTGATGGCAGCAGCTCCCCCAGCCCCGCCGCCTCCTCTGCCCCGCTCCTCCCTTGCCCTCATCCCCAAGCGCTGCACCCACCCACCCACCCTCAGCGCCCCCCGAGCGGCACCTCCGAGACCCCCACGGGGGCACCCCACTTCCCCACGCACCTCAGCCCTGCGCAGGCTGTGCCACAGTGGCGCTGCCATTGCCGCTCCACTGCTGCCTCCCTCTAGCCAAGCCCAGCCAGCTGCCCCCTCACACTCTGTCCAGCCCCCCACACCCCTGCAAACCCTTGTCCAACATGCCCAACAAAGCGTAGTGCACCTCCTGCTCGCTCTCACTCCTCCTCTGAGCACAGTGAGTCCGACTCTGACACAGAGGACATTGATCCATGGGCTCTAATCAAAATGGAAGCGACTCGGGCAGGGGATTGGGAACTAGCTCAGAGAATTTCTGCCTTCCCAGCAGTTTATATAAAGGGGAAAAGAGGTGGGGCCACCACTAAAACAACGTGGGAACCTAACACAAATAAAGAACTGGTACAACTACGAAATATAGCCAAAGAACATGGGAGAAGTTAACATAATTTTAGAAATTTTCTGGAAGCTCTCTTTTCAGCACATATTTTGATACCTTACGATGTTAAAAACATTGCCCACTGCCTTCTTTCCCTGGCAGAATATATGCTACGGGAAAGGCATTGGAAAAGACAATCAAAAACATTATCAGGCACCTATGCTCAAGATGGAAATAGGCCAGATTTTACAGTCCAGCAGCTGGCTGGGGAAGGGCATTTACAGAAACCCTGTGACCAAGCTAACACCTCACCTCAGGAGCACTACAAGACTTGGCTATTGCAGCAAAAACCTCCTTGCTCCTTACCCCAGATGACTCTACCCCTACCCAACACTTCTCTAGTATTAAACAAGGAGTAGATGAAAGCTTTATCAAGTTTATAGACACAACTAAAGATGCTCTGGAAAAACAGATAGAGAGCACAAAGGCAAGAAAAGAACTGTTGTGCCAGCTTGCCTTATCAAATGCAAATGAACAATGTAAAACAATTCTGAGGGCCCTACCCTTGGGTACAGAACCCACCGTAGAGCAAATGGTGGAAAGCTGTACACGTCATCTGTTCTCTGAAAACACAGTGGCCCAAGCAGTAGCTAAGGGTATTGCAGAAGGAGTTTCTGGTGCAGTTGCAGCAATAACTTCCAAAGACCAGGCCTGCTGCTATCACTGTGGGGAATTTGGACATTTTATAAAGGACTGTCTGGACAGGTCACCTACCCAAAACCCCCATAACACCTACCAAAGACCCCAGAACCAGCAGCGCTACCAGCAGCGTTTGGGAAACTTACAGCAGAGCGCAGCCAGGCCCCGCGCAAAGACAACAAATCAAAAGCCACCCAGATCCAGCCATGCATCATCCCAGGAGATCCCAGGCCACATGGAGCGGATCCAACCCACAGAGCGATACAGATGGGAACACAGCGCCAGTTGGTAACTGCTCTGTCTATTGACTTTAATAATAAGGATGTTTATCGTGTTCCCACAGGCAAGCATGGGCCAAAATGTGGTTCTTTTGACATTTTAATTATAGGTGTCCATAGCTCAGAGGAAATCTTTGTTGTTCTCAAGGTACAAACAGTGCACCCAGGACAAGAAATCTCGGTCCAGCTGTGCTGTACGGACTCACCATTTTTCCTTTCACGAGGAATTCTGATCGCACAAGCCTTTCTGCTCCCAAAGAATCACAGGGAACAGCTTCCTCTCAACCCTACAGCAATGTGGGCACAAGTTGTGGGACCAAGTGCGATCTGTCCTACAGATGAGGGAAGATCCACCTCCCAGGGATGCTGGACACTGGTGTGGACGTGACCATCATTGCTCGCACAGAATGCCTGGCACACTGGGAACTACAACCAGTAGCAGGAATGATTTCAGGGATTGGTGGAGCCACAGTGTCCATGCAAAGCAAGCACAACATCCTCGTTGAAGGGCCTGAAGGCAGGCTGGCAACCATCTGCTCATTTGTGGTAAGAGCCCCCATCACCCTTTGGGGCAGGGATGTTCTATCCCAATGGGGAGTTTTCCTATGTATTCCCTGTCAGGATTTCTGACTGGGGCCACTGAGGAGCACACACTACCAGATACCCCTTGGCTCACGTGGAAACGCCAAGACCCAGACTGGGTTGACCAATGGCCCCTCTCTAAAGTAAAACTGCATGCACTACAAGCCCTTGTGGAAGAACAGCTCGCCAAAGGTCACATCGTCGAGACCACCAGCCCTTGGAACTCTCCAGTCTTCTTATTGCAAAAACCTGGAACGGACAGGTGGAGGCTCCTCCACAACCTTCGCAAAATCAATGAGGTCACCGAGGACATGGGCCCCCTCCAGCCTGGCCTGTCTTCACCATCGATGCTGCCTCAAGACTGGACACTTGCCATCATAGATATTGAGTGTTTCTTTAGCATTCCGCTGCACCCCCAGGACACTCCATGGTTTGCTTTCTCTGTTCCCTCTCTTAACAGAGAGGCTCCACTCAAAAGATACCATTGGTTGTATCTTCCCCAGGGATTGAAAGTCTCGCCTACTATATGCCAGTGGTACGTTGACATCCTGTCTCCTGTTCAGAACCTATTTCCAGATGCAATCATCCACCACTACATGGATGATATCCTGGTCTGTACATCAGGAAAAAACTTACTTAGATAAAGCAGTTAAAAAGACAATTGAAACCATAGAAAAGTCAGGATTCGAGATCCATGGTGACAAAATACCCAACCGATGGGCTTATCTTGGATTCCAGATCCAGGAAAGGACCAGCAGCTCGCCATCCAAGATGGCCCAAAAACCCTGAGAGACTTACACAGTCTGTGCAGATCCATCAGCTGGGTACATCCCCTCCTAGAAATTACAACAGAGGACCTCGCTCCCCTGTTCACCCTTCTCCATGGCAACGAGGACCTAGACTCTCCACGCCTGCTCACAACAGAAGCCCAAGACACCATCACCAAGGTCCAAGAAGCCCTGTCTGCACGCCAAGCCCATCGCTTCGAGCCCAAGCTGCCTTTCCAGTTCATTATTCTGGGAAAAGCACCCCGGTTCTACGGACTGATTATCCAATGGGATCTTCAACTCCGAGACCCTCTATTGATACTGCAATGGATCTTTACAAACAACAAACTTTCAAAGACAATTACCACCTTCCAAGAAATCATGGGACATTTAAGAAAATAAGCCAGAACTTGCCTCCGCTCCCTTGCTGGGTGTGAGTTCACATGCATATACTTGCCACTGACCACTGGAGACCTGGAGCATTTGCTCCAGACCAATGAAAACCTCCAATTTGTCTTAGACAGCTATACAGGCCAAATTTCCATCCATATCCCAAAACATGAACTTTTTAATGCTGTCTTCAATCTGATCCCAAAATTAGTCCAAAGTAAAACACCTCTCAAAGCTCTAACAATTTTTACAGAGGGCTCAGGGCCATCCCACAAGTCTGTAATGACTTGGAAGGACCCTAAGACCCAAAATCGGAAATCTGACATCCAAATAGTGGAGGGGTCTCCACAGATTGCGCAGTTAGCAGCTCTTGTCAGAGCCTTTGAGAAATTCAAAGACAAACCCTTTAATCTGGTCACAGATTTGGCGTATGTCGCAGGTATAGCTATGGAAGCAGAACACGCTCTTCTCAAAGAGGTTTCCAATCCAAAGTTACACAAATTTATTTTGTCATTAACATGCTTAATCTCTCACAGAAAGCAACCTTACCATACAATGCATGTGAGGTCACACACCGATCTGCCAGGTTTCATCACAGAAGGGAACAGGAAAGCGGACGCATTGGCCATGGCAATAGAAACCGCCAACGTCCCTGACATCTTTGCCCAGGCAAAGTTGTCACACCCATTTTACTATCAAAATGTACCTGCCCTCACCAGAATGTTCAAGCTTTCAAAAGATCAAGCAAAAGCTATTGTGGCCACATGCTTGAACTGTCAAAATTACCAGATACCATCTATGGGGACAGGAGCCAATCCCCGAGGACTGAAAGCTGCCAGCTGTGGCAGACAGACGTAACTCATTTCCCACCTTTTGGAAGGTCAAAATACGTACACATATCGGTCAACATGTTTTCAGGAGCAATATTTGCATCAGCTCATCCAGGAGAAACTACACAGCACACCATAAAGCACTTCCTCCTTGCATTTGCTACTCTGGGAGTACCAAAACAAATCAAAACAGACAATGAACCTGCCTATACCTCTTGAAAGTTAAGAGAGTTTTTCAGTGAATGTGGAATAGAACACAAAAAAAGGCATACCAGCAAATCCCAAAGGACAATCAATTGTGGAAAGGACACATCAAACCCTCGAAGAGTCCTCAATCAGCAGCGAAGAGAAATAAAAATCATATCTCCAGTTGAGAGACTTTCCAAGGCTCTCTACATTATCATCTTCCTCAATTGTACAACATCAGAGCATGACCCGCCAATACTTTGCCACTTTGCAAACACCACCCAAGCAAAGCTCACTGAGAAACCACCAGTGCTAGTGAAGGACACAGAAACACATCAAATTTCTGGGCCTTTCCAGTTGATTACTTGGGGTAAAGGGTATGCATGCATCTGGTCCAAGATGGTACCCAGGAAAAAACATAAAACCATACCTAGGCAATGCAAACACTACTCCCACAAACAGTGACAAGATCTCCCCTGAGTCAAACACAAGACCTCCTGAAAATCAGACGACTTCTGCCTGAATATTCCCTATCAGAAGCCCCAGCCTTGTCCAAAGATGAAAATTGTCTCCGTTGGTGCTGTCCTCACTGCTGCCTGGATGCTCCTCACCGTACCATGTGCCTTCGGCTGGATTAGCCCTCAGCCTAGCCACAATATTTGGGTAACCCTAGCGAAAACATTAAAACAGGATAACACATACATATCCATGGGAAGCATTGATAACCCACTTCCCACATGTTTGGTAGGGATTCCATTCTTTGCAGATGACTGGCCAGTCTATAATTCAGAGCTGTTTCGCACCACAGGTGAGAGACCCAACCTGGCAGATACTTGGGACAAGTGGACAAAAATGTTGCCCAATGCTCAAGAGGAACCCCAAGAACTGGACCTTTTAGGGTCCTCCAAGGCAACATACTGTGTCAAATTTTACTTTAGACGTCCAAAGAACAATTGGCCAGAAACTGACCAGACAAAAAATACATACAGAAAAGACAGATCACCCATTTACAAAGCCTATAACTATCCGGATTGGTGCAATTACACCTCTCGGGTGATCTCTGTAGCCTCTCTCCACCCCAAAGTATTACCCAAGGGAACGTTTCTCATCTGTGGTGACCGAGTATGGGCTGGGATCCCCTCCTGTCTTCAGGGAGGTCCCTGTAGCCTTGGAAAACTTTCTATCCTCACTCCAAATATTACCGTGTTACATAATCGGAAAAAAGAAAGTGAATTAAAACACCACAAAAGATTCTACACAGAATTTGATGAAAATTGAGATTCAAAATTATATGATTGGAACTAACCAAAAAAGATTGCAGTCTCCCTGTTCCTACCCTGGGTAGCTGCAGCTAAAGCCCTTGGTGAAATAAATCACTTCGGGTGTTGGCTCAGTAAGCAAGCCAATGCTACCTCTGCCACCCTAAGCGATCTTTTAAAGGAAGAAGAAACCATGAGACATGCATCACTTCAAAAATCGAGCAGTGATTGACTTCCTACTGCTAGCCCACGGACATGGCTGCCAAGACTTTGAAGGGATGCATTACTTCAATCTCTCTTCACGCTTGGAATCCATCTGCGCACACATCCAGAGACTGAAGGAACTTGTGAAGGACTTAAAGTAGAAAGCAACCCAGACTGGGTCAATGACCTTTTCGGTCAGAGGGGATTAATGGGATGGGGTACATCTTTGGATAAGGGAATTTTGTGGATTTTCATTGTAATTGTCATTGTGTTAGCTATGTTCTCATGCCTTGTCCCCTGTTTCAAAAGAACTATAGGGCACGCCTTTTTCCTAAATACAGAAATTGGAGTTGTAGCAGTCAGAGGCCCTGCAAGGCCTCCCTGGCAGTCACCTAAGATAAGAAATGCCTAAGTCACAGTGACTGGAGCAAAGAAGCCCCTCTTCCACATTCAGACCCTTCTTATCTCTCTGTAAGGCTGTAGCTCCTCAAACCTGGCAATTGGACAATTTCCAACACCCCAGTACCCTATAAAAACACCCATTTCTGCCTAGTTTGGCAGAAGAGCTGTCCCTGCATCCCTTCAGAGGAGCTGGCAATAAAGGACATCACTGTGGAACCACATACAGCCTTCTCCTCTCTCTATCCCTGTGTGTCTGCCAGAGGTACTTGTGAGCACTGAGCGAAATCACTGAGAGCTGAACTCACAGAGCTGAAATCACTCCAGAGGTGCTCGCTAAGTTGCCTGTGGCTGGGAGCTGAGCCGAGGGACCCAGACAGGCTGAGCCTGACAGCGCAGCGCTATCCGGACACCCACGGCAGCGGCAGCCCGGGGGTCAGATGGACCCCTGGGACCCCGGGCAGCATTAACCAGGAGTGACTGGGATCACAGAGGAACCATAAAGGAAGTTACTGGAATAATACTGGGACTATGTGGGAGTGACTAGAACCATACTGGGAGTGACTGGAATCATATTGGGTGACTTGGAGTGACTGGGACCTTGCTGGGGGCAAATGGTACCGTAATGGGAGTAACTGGGTTCATACTGGGATCATACTGGAAAGGACTGGAACCATACTGGGAGTGCCTGGAACTATTATAGGGGTGAATGGGAGCATCTGGGAACATGCTGGGATCATGCTGGGATCACACTGGGAGTGACTGGGATGGTACTGGGATCACACTGAGTGTAACTGGAAGTGACTGGGACTATACTGGAGGTGACTGGGAGCCACAGGGCCCATGCTGGGAGTGGCCTGGGGGGAGCTGGGGGAACTGGGGGAACTGGCCCAGCTGGGGCTCAAGGCTTTTCTCCCCCAGGGCTGCCCCAGGTCCTGCTGCCACCCCCAGCCCCACAGAGCAGAGGGACAGGGGAGAGCTGAGGGACAGATGACAGGGACAGGGCACAGCCAGGGAACACGGCCTGGCCGAGGGACACTGAGCCCCAGCACTTTGGGCTGTTGCCCTTGGGCTCCCAGCACAGGCCCAGGGGCAGAATCCCCTCCAGAAACTGCTGTTTGCTCTCAGCTCTGCTCTGGAACATTCCCCAGGAGCCCCTGCAGTGGCTGCAGCCCAGCCGGGTGCCCGGGGCCACCAAAGCCGCTCCGGCAGTGCCCGCCTGCACACAGCTGGAAACCCCCTGCACTGTGTGGAGACCTGGAAACAAGGAGAGAACGGACCCATGGAGACATGTCTCAGCCCCAGGGAGCCCCTTGGAGCTCCCTGGATTCCCATCCCAGCCCCACAGATCCCCCCATCCCCAGAGATCCCATCCCAGCCCCTCAGAGTCCTCCATTCCCACAGATCCCAGCCCAGCCCCCGGCTCTCCCCACTGCCCCTGCTCTGGTTGTACCGGCCCAATCTCCAGGTCACAGTCGGCCACGGGCCGGTTCCCGTCCTTGAGCTGGGTCTGGCTGTCCCAAAATCCCGGCTCTGGCTGTCCCAATATCCCAGCTCTGGCTGTCCCAATATCCCAGCTCTGGTTGTCCCAATATCCCAGCTCTGGCTATCCCAATATCCCAGCTCTGGCTATCCCAATATTCCAGCTCTGGCTATCCCAATATCCCAGCTCTGGCTGTCCCAATATCCCAGCTCTGACTGTCCCAATATCCTGGCTCTGGCTATCCCAATATCCCAGCTCTGGCTGTCCCAGTATCCCAGCTCTGGCTATCCCAATATCCCTGCTTCTGCCTATCCCAATATCCCGGCTCTGGCTGTCCCAATATCCTGGCTCTGGCTAATGCAATATCCCAGCTCTGGCTAATGCAATATCCCAGCTCTGGCTATCCCAATATCCCAGCTCTGGCTGTCCCAATATCCCAGCTCTGGCTATCCCAATATCCCAGCTCTGGCTGTCCCAATATCCCAGCTCTGGCTATCCCAATATCCCAGCTCTGGCTTTCCCAATATCCCAGCTCTGGCTATCCCAATATCCCAGCTCTGGCTGTCCCAATATCCCAGCTCTGGCTGTCCCAGTATCCCAGCTCTGGCTGTCCCAATATCTCAGCTCTGGCTGTCCCAGTATCCCAGCTCTGGCTATCCCAATATCCCAGCTCTGGCTATTGCAATATCCTGGCTCTGGCTATCCCAATATCCCAGCTCTGGCTGTCCCAGTATCCAGGCTCTGGCTGTCCCAATATCCCGGCTCTGGCTGTCCCAATATCCCACCTCTGGCTATCCCAATATCCCAGCTCTGGCTATTGCAATATCCTGGCTCTGGCTATCCCAATATCCCAGCTCTGGCTGTCCCAATATCCAGGCTCTGGCTATCCCAATATCCCAGTTCTGGCTATCCCAATATCCCAGCTCTGGCTATCCCAATATCCCAGCTCAGCTCCCACCCCCATCCCCGGTGTCTGTGCCTCCATCCAGCCCCGCTCGCTGCCGCAGCGCTCACAGGGGGTCCCGTCCACGTCCCCCACAATCCAGGACTGGAGGACCCCCGGGCCGGGCTCCGACAGCGCCACTTCCAGGAACTGCAGGGAATGGAGAACTGGGGGGACACGGAGATTTGGGGGGGCTGAGGGGGCTGAAAGTGAGAGTTTGGGGATCCAGGGGGGTCCACAGGCCGAGGAAAGGGGAGACATGAAGAGCAGGCAGAGCTGGGAAGGAGGTTCATGGGCTCAGAGCCAAGAAAAGGGGGTGCAGGGACTGGGACAGCTGGGATGGGGTGTCCAGGGAATCCTGTGCCCGGGAAAGGGGGTGCCAGGGCTCTTGAGTGTGAGGAAAGGAGGGGCTGGGGGCTGGGAAAGGCAGGAATGGGGATCCAAGGTGTTCCAGGTGTCCCAGGTTCAGGCACACAGCAAGTGTGGAGGCTGGGAGCCGTGGAATGGCCAGGAAAAGGGGAGCAGGGGGTCCTGATGTCCGGAAATGGGGGATTCAGGGGGGTTCCTGTGCAGGATAAGGGTGATGTAGTCAATCTGCCAGGCCTCCCCTCACTTGTACTTGGACCACCGCCCACCATACCAGAGGGGCTTCAGCCGCTTGGCCTGTTTAATGGTAGCACAGGTCTCAGTCATGGATCACCTGAGAAACACTGTCCATGGTTAGATCCACCCCTCAGTCTCATGCCCCCTTATAGGTGGCATCTCTACCCTGATGGCCTGAGGCATCATGGGCCCATGGTGCTAGGAACAACCCCCACTTGTGTTCCAAATCAAGGTCTACCTTTGATACCCCTATCTTTGCAGCCTGATCTACTTGCTGATTGTTTTGCTGCTCTTCATTAGCTCTACTTCTGGGTACATGGGCATCTACGTGGCAAACCTTCACAGGTAACTTCTCTACCCGGGTACTCATATCTTTCCACTCTTCAGCAGCCCAAATTGGTTTTCCTCTACGCTGCCAGTTAGCCTCTTTCCACCTCTCTAGCCACCCCCACAGAGCACTGGCTACCATCCATGAATCACTGTAGAGGTAGAGCGTTGGCCACTTCTCCCTTTCTGCAATGTCTAGGGCCAGTTGAACGGCTTTGAGTTCAGCAAGCTGGCTTGATCCACCTTCTATTTCAGTGGCCTCTGCAACCCATCGTGTGGGACTCCATACAGCTGCTTTCCACTTCTGATTCATCCCTACGATGTGACAAGAACCGTCAGTGAATAGAGCCTAACATGTTTCCTCTGCTGGCAGTTGGTTATATGGTGGAGCTTCTTCAGCCTATGTCACTGGTTCTTCTTCATCAGTGACACCAAAACTTTCACCTTCGGGCCAATTTGTAACTACTTCCAAAATCCCAGGGCAATTCAGTTTACCAATATGGGTGTGTTGTGTGACGAGAGCAATCCACTTGCTCCATGTAGCTCTGGTTGCATGGTGGGTGGAGGGAACCTTTGCTTTGAACATCCAGCCCAGTACTGGTAGTCGGGGTGCCAGGAGGAGTTGTGCTTCTGTACCAATCACCTCTGAGGTGGCCTGGACTCCCTCGTAGCTGGTCAAGATTTCCTTCTCTGCTGGGGTGTAGTTGGCTTCAGACCCTCTGTAGCTCTGACTCCAAAATCCCAGTGGTTGGCCTCGAGTCTCATCAAGCACATTCTGCCAAAGGCTTCAGGACAGACCATGGTGCCTGGCTGCAGAGTAGAGCACGTTCTTCACATCTGGTCCTGTCCTGACTGGGCCAAGAGCTACTGCATGAGCAATTTCCTGCTTTATCTGGGTGAAAGCTTTCTGCTGTACAGGCCCCAGTGGAAATCGTTTTTCTTGTGGGTGACCAGGTAGAGAGGGCTCACAATCTGGCTGTACTTGGCAATGTGCATTCTCCAAAACCCTGTAGCATCTCGGAAAGCTTCTGTTTCCATCTTGCTGGTCAGTGGAGACATCACATTGATCTTGTTGATGACTGTTGGGGTGTGTTTTTAGTTCCCCCCTATTCTGGTTTCTTCCTCTCCCCCTCTTTATGTTACACGGTCAGTCCCTCCTTCTCCTCCTCCCCCTTTCGCCTGTCAGTCTTCCCTTGCCCCAAACCTTCCACTGAGTCATTCCCCATACCCCACCCCAGGGCTTGTCTGTCACCCTGAGGCCTCTCCCTTCTATCCAGAACCTTCCAGCCAGGGCCTCAGGTGACAGGCTGATCCCTGGGGACCCCTCCTTCCCTCTCACCTTATTGGATCCCTCCCTTGATTGTCATTCCCTTCACCACTCCCCGGTTTTTCCCCGTTGGCCCACGGTTGTTCCCTCCCCATGTCGACACCCCCTGTTATAATCCCTTGCTGGCTGTAACCCTCTGCCTTTTGGGGCATACCCTATTCATGCTAAGGTGGGTCTCGTTGACCACCAATAAACTTGGAGTTGTGGTACCCCCTTAAGGACGACTCCCGCGTCTTTGTCCTCGTCGCAGAGGGTCCCTCTCAGGTCTGGTGCAGCAGGACTCACAGGTCACACCCCTCGCCCGCGGTGGCCATAGGGGGTGGCCTTCGTTGTCCAGTGTGCCTAACATCGGGCTAGCTGCTGACCACCGGAGGCACCGCGACAGATGACCTCAGTGGGAATCTGACCCCGTCCATCTTGCAACTTTACTCCCAGGAATTGGATCTCTTGGGCAGGTCCCTTTGACTTTGCTCTTCTTGATGGCAAAGCTGGCTTCCAGAAGAATCTGAATGATCCTCTTTCCTTTCTCAAATACTTCCATTGCCGTGTTCCCCCACACAATGATGCCATCGATGTACTGCAGGTGCTCCGAAGCGTCACCCTTTTCCAGTGCAGCCTGGACCAGTCCATGGCAGATGGTGGGGCTGTGCTTCCACCCTGGGGCAGTCAGTTCCAGGTGTACTGCACGCCCCTCCAGGTAAAAGCAAACTGAAGCCTGCCTTTTGCTGCCAGAGGAATGGAGAAAAACACATTGGCAATGTCAATAGTGGCGTACCACTTTGCTGCCTTGGACTCCAGCTCATGCTGGAGTTCCAGCATGTCCAGCACAGCAGCGCTCAGCAGTGGAGTCACTTCATTCAAGTCCACAGTCAATGTCCATTGTCTGTCAGACAAGTGGGGCTCGCACAGGCCAAGTGTGGCTGTTGAAGGGTGAGTGGGCCTTACTGACCACCCCTTGGCTCTCCAGCTCACGGATCATTCTGTGGATGGGGATCACATCACCTTGATTTCTCTGACACTGCCGGTAGTGCACTGTCGAAGTGGCAACTGGTACTTGTTGCTCTTCCACCTTAAGGAGTCCTACTGGAGATGGGTTTTCTGATATTCCAGGCAAGGTGTTCAATTGATTAATGTCCTCTGCCTCTACAGCAGCTATGCCAAAAGCCCACCTGAGTCCCTTTGGGTCTCTGTAACATCCGTTCTGGAGGAAGTCTATGCCCAGAATACACGGGGCCTCTGGGCCGGTCACAATGGATGTTTCTGCCGCTCCTTCCCAGTCAGGCTCACCTCGGCTCCCACCAGGGCCAATTGCTGTGATCCCCCTGTCACCCCAGCAATGGAAACAGGTTCTGCCCCCACATGTCCTGATGGCATTAGGGTACACTGCACACCAGTATCAGCTAAGGCTTCATAGTTCTGTGGCTCTGATGTGCCAGGCCATCGGATCCACACCATCCAGAAGATCCGGTTTCCCCGTGCCTCTCCCTGGCTAGAGGCAGAGCCCCTCTAACCCTGGTTATTATTCCTTTCCTGGGCATACATGGTAGAGGTACCTTCAAGGGGATCTGACAGATCATGCCCGGGAGCTTGGTCATGTGAGGCTCAGGCTACCTTCACTTTACTGGAATTCCCTTGGTTAGTGTTTCCTTCCTTGAGTGGATGTGACCACGCTGCCAGGACAGAAGTGGGTTTCCCATCCCACCTTCCTATGTCTTCCCCATGGTCACACAGAAAGAATCACAGGCCACCCCGTGGGCTGTACCCTCTCTCTCTAGCTGGAGGATGTTGGGCTCTAACTTCGGGGCCTGTGACTCGCATGGGTGCTGCACTGATCTTCCTCACTGTCCTGGTTCAGGGCAAATTTGGGAAAGAACGTCCAAAGGGGTTCCTCTAGGAAATAGATTCAATCAGCCCCTCCCCCCAACTGATTCGGGAAAAAATACCCCTTTGGTGGAAAATGGAAAAAACTCTTTATTAAGCAAGAAAACCTAAAGAATATTAAACAATAAAACTTCTTGCTGCTCCAAAAGAGAGATAAACTCAGAAAGTCCCCTCCCCGGGCTGCAGTTCGGCTCACTCAGTCTCTTATCGGTCCCTCCGGCACTGGAAATGCTGCGGCCCAGGCCGGGCCTGGTGGGCCACAGGTGTGAGCTGCCAGTGCTCTTCTGGGTGCTCAGTCCAGAGCAGGTTTGAGCAGGTCTGAAGAAAAGAAAAAGCCACAGTCCAGGGAACTTCTTTGCCTCAGCTAGCTAAAACTAACTAAAAGCAAAGGACAGCTCTGAGGGTAAGTGAGCCGAAGCAGGGTATTTTCCTGGCGGGTGGGTTTAGTCTCCACAAGCTGGTGGCCAAGCTTGCGGAGACCACAGGGTACTCTCCTGATCCAAGGGGATCTTCACCATCACTCCCTTGGATCCTCACTCTTCCCCAAAAGGTTGGGGCATCCCCTGAGGGTAGTCTCCACTTATCAGGAGGTGCTTTTCTAGTCTCTCTCTTACCCAAAGCTGGGCTCTCCGATGTGGCAGCTAGGGACAGGCGAACGGAAGACCACGGGATGTGACGGAAAGACAGACCCTTCCCCCTCTCCCTGCCCCACACTATCCATTAACCCCAGAAGCATGTGACCACACCTGCTCTGGTAACTTTCCACTCCCGACTAACCCTAGAGACCCCACAACCCCCCTCTGACATAGCAAAGACCCTCAAGACTATTTAAACCCATGAGATGAGATAATAAAGGCTTTTCGACCGTCTGCCACATTGGTATCTGCGTGCGTTGATTAGCCCGAGTAGCCTGGGCGAGACCAGGCTGCTGTGCTGTCCCCTGAACCAGGTCGCCAGTTGCCCTTTATAAAGGCAACATATTGGTGCCGAAACCCGGGACAAAAGGGAGAAAATCACCCGGCTGTCGGGATACGCCTGGACAGGATCAGCGGCCGGAGCGGTCAGACCGTATCTTGGCGCTGGGAGACGTCCCGGGACCCGCAATCGTCATGGACGCTATCACAAGGGTCGTAAGTGTGATTTGTGGGCAATGGAGTATCAAATTTAAGCTCAAGGACTTTTATCTTGCTATAGCGAGGCTGCTTGAGCTTGGGGCAGCCGAATGCCCAGTGGATGCCATGCATCCGGGAATATGGGAACAGTGCACAGCCACGCTGGCCAGGGAAACGAAATCCTCAGGCAGTGGCAAGAGCGTTACGGCGCGGGGCAAAGTAGAAAAAGCCCCGCGCAAGGCAATAGAAAAGCAGGAGACGCGGAGTGCAGCGCATATGTGTTTATTAGTTAGACCCGGGCTCGGGATGGGGGCGGAAGCGCAGACCGTCCCTGAAGACAGTCCGCCCGGGAGCGGGGACCCAAAGGGGCTCAGCGCATCGCCCCCTTCCTCAGATCAGAGCCCAACCCCCGCCGCGGAAGCCCCCCGAAACACCCCCGCCGCGAAAAACCCCCAAAAAACCCCCGCCGCGAAACCCCCTCAAGAAACCGCAGCTTCCTCCGTCCCGCCGCCGCCGCCGGTCAGCAATCCGTTGTCAGAGGCGCAGCGGCGCGCGGAGCGCTTCTGGCAGGAGCTGGCAGGAGAAGCCAGAATCGCGGAAGCCGCGGCTCAGGAGAAAGTCCTGGCAGCGTGGCCGCTCCAGCCCTTTGAAAATGGCGCCGGCTGCCGTGGGGAGGGGCGGGGCGCGGGCGGTCCCGGCGCGAAAACTCGGAAACCGCGCGATTTCGGGAATGCGCATGCGCGGGAGAAAGAGGCGGAGAGCGGCACGGAGCGCGGAGCCAATTGGCGGCCACGCCGGGCGCCACCACCATATAAGGGAGAAACCACCCCCTGCGGGGGGTGCGGCGAGCCCGGGGGGCGGGAGCGGCGCCACCCCCGCGGGGAGGAGCGAGCTCGGAGCCGAACAAAAAGGCACCGAGCCCCGGAAGTGCACTGGCATTTGACTTCCAGCGCGGAGCCTGGCAACAGCTCTGCCGGCTCGGAGGAGCCGGCGGGAACCGCCCAGGACTCCAAAACAGAAGAAACGGAACCAGCGCAGTTTAAAACAAAACCGAGTAGAGTTCTAAGCCGCACCGAAAAGCGGTCACAATACGAACCAACCCAGTTTTACCAGCGGGGGAAAAATACCCCTTGGGGCTGCGGGAGGAAAGGGCATCTCGCTAAGGAATGCGGGTCCCAGCCCCCGGAGACACGAGACGGGGGGAGGGAGCGCGCGGGCCGAACTCAGCCTCCTCCCACCGCAAGCAGCGCCTGTGCCACAGGGTCAGCAGGGGACGCCCCGGAACGGGACCCCTGGGTAGCCTTAGCCATGAAAGTGGGGAGAAAGCCCCCGAGAGTGTGGGGGCCGTGCCGCCTCTGTGGCAGTCGGGACCCCCATGTGGCGGGACTCCAGCTTTGGGCAGACACAGGAGCAGACTGCTCAATCCTGCCCCAAGCCCTGTGGCCCCGACGCTGGCAATGCAAAGCCCGTTGCAGCACCTCCACCCCAAACACGCCCGAGGGAATCCTACTGAAGCTGCAGGAGGAAAGGGCCACTGCTGCACACCCACTGCTGCCAATCAAACCTGACCCTCAAAACAAAACTAATGAGAAGCTGTGAGTCTTGTTTGCAGGACACGCTTGTGAACCATCCCCGTGATGCATACACCCCTGCTCCAAAGAGAGATGACAGACCACCAAGCCACCAGACAACACCTGAGAGTCCCACGGCGGTGAGACCCAGACATGCACAGTGTCTTTATGCAATTTTGCTATTGAGGCTTGTGGCCGGGGGACAAGCTGACCCAGGCCACTACCCTCATCAGCCATTTAAGTGGATCACGCAACATCTTTCAAGTGACAAGGTGTTCAAAGAGATCACCACAGCAGACACCCCATCCTTCGTGTTCCACATAGCCAACCTGTTTAAAAGCTACCTTACTAACCCTAAATGAAACCTAATCAAACCTGACTAACCCCTGTTAGCTTTACTATAATGTTAAAACCCCCTTTTCTACGAAGGCATTGCTTTAGACACCCCCTTCAGTTACTCCACAACCAGTGCCCCCCACCAGTGCAAGTGGGACACTCCCCGCAGAGGACCAACAAGTGGGTGGTCCCATCCACATCTGAGATATAAGTTTGCCAGAGATCCAGAGTGATCCTTATATATTCCTTGCCAAATTTAATAACTCTATCAATTTCTGTGTCCAAGTTCTGACTGTTGTAGGATCCTGTACCACTCAGACGAAGAAACATACCACCTTCTCAAGGAACCTGACAGACTCCACAAAAGAGAAATTAACCATCGCAATGCTGCTTGGCCTGAGAGCAGCTGGCACAGCCACGGGTGTCTGAGACATCGCAACCCAGCAGCACGGACTCTCTCAGCTGCAAATGACCACCGACGAGGACCTGCAGAAGATCGAGAAATCCATCTCCTATCTAGAGAAATCAGTCTCTTCGCTTTCAGAAGTGGTCTTACAAAATAGGCAGGGACTGGACCTTTTGTTCATGCAGCAGGGAGGACTGTGTGCAGCCTTGAAAGAGGAGTGCTGCTTTTATGCAGATCATACGGGAGTCGTTAAAGACTCCATGGCAGAACTCCGAGACAGACTGGCTCAGAGAAAGAGAGACAGGGAAACCCAACAGAGCTGGTTTGAATCCTGGTTCAATCAATCACCCTGGCTCACCACTTTAATTTCCGCCCTGGTAGGTCCACTGGCGATACTGCTTTTAGCTGTTACCATAGGACCATGCCTGCTGAACAAACTAGTCTCGTTTGTTCAGGCCCGTCTGGAAAGGGAAAACAGTCTGTTCATAGGCCACCAACAAATGCTGTAAACCAAAAACTGCGAACACAGTCAGTCGCTAAAGCCTTCAAGACCTGCCTTGAAAAAATTACTCAGGTTTACCAAACCACCCTTTCCTTAACGAGTCACAAGTTTGTACCTCACTCCAGTGCCTATATCTACGACTACCTCATTTTATATATGATAAGGGGAGGGGAGATGTGGCAGCTAGGGACAGGCGAACGGAAGACCACGGGATGTGACGGAAAGACAGACCCTTCCCCCTCTCCCTGCCCCACACTATCCATTAACCCCAGAAGCATGTGACCACACCTGCTCTGGTAACTTTCCACTACCGACTAACCCCAGAGACCCCACAATCCCCCTCTGACGTAGCAAAGACCCCCAAGACTATTTAAACTCATGAGATGAGATAATAAACGCTTTCGATCGTCTGCCACATTGGTATCTGCGTGCGTTGATTAGCCCGAGTAGCCTGGGTGAGACCAGGCTGCTGTGCTGTCCCCTGAACCAGGTCGCCAGTTGCCCTTTATAAAGGCAACACTCCCCCAAAGGCTGGGGTATCCCATGAGGGCTGAGAGAGTAGAAAAGAGAAGAATAGGGCAGAAATTTTCCATCAAACGATGGCACGTTTATAAGAATAGGGGAGAATCTAATATTATGCAAGAAGCCCCTGACACCCATGCACCTCGTTGAAATTTAGCTGCGTTGGGCTCCTCCCCTGTAAGTTCCCCTGTGGCTTCTGTGAAGCTCCCTGTACCCTCTGTCCCTCGGACTTCCCAAAACCCTACCCTATCCTCCCTTGGGGATGGTGTTGGCCACAGCACCCCAAGCACCCCGCTGGACACTGTTCAGACCTCTTGAGGGAACTGCAGTGCACTCGGCACTCCTTTCCAAGGTGGTGATGGCCACACCGCTTGGAACACCCTTTCCCGCCTGGACCCTTCTTCTCCGGCCCCAAGTTTCCCGCCAGCCCCACCCCTTCCGCAGAGGCCCCTGCACGAATCGCGTGTGGGGGCCAGTGCCCTTTGTTGGAAGGTGGGGTTGGACCATCCCCCATTCCTTATTCCGGCTCCTGCTCTGGGGGGAGGATCGCCTATGGGGCCTCCCATCAGGGGACCCTCCTTCTTGGGAGATCACCCTCTTTTATGGAGGGACCTCCTTCGGAGGAAGGTGGAGCTGGAAACCCAGACCTGGAATCCTCCATTTTGTCTCTCCCTAGGATGGCGGCGCCCAGGTTCGTCCCCTTATCGACACCCTGTAACACTTGTGGCAGTCGCCAAAGTAATCATATTTCTTCTTATGAACTGAATCAATTATGAATTCAATTTGCATTTAAGTTTTGGAAGAATCTCCCCAAAGCCCTTGACCCTTTAAAGCATTTGTGGAAACTTTTCAAGATCATTAACCCGCAAGCTTCCACAGTTGAGATAAATTAAAAACAGAATCAAAAAGAACAATTTAAAATATATCTTAAGTATAGAAAAAAGACACATGAGGCAAGTGATTGCCCATCAAAGTCAAAAATTTGTTTCACCTGAAAAAAGAAAGATCACATAAGAAAAAACTGTCCAAAGTAAAAAAAAAAAAAACTACCATTTTCATAATGAAAATAAAAATAAATAGTTTAATTAATATAAGAATCAAATTATTCAAGAGCGACTACCCAAGTTGCCCATCCATTTCCCTAATTATGCCCTACCAAATGTTCCTTTTAATTTCAATATTGTTTTACAGTTTCCGCAGTACGCTTTGGAAAAAGAGTTTATTAATTTACCTTTAGACCTTCTTTAAACTTCATGATCTTTGTTGATTTTTGTTCAACCATTTTCCCACATTCCCAAATAAATTTCTTGACTAAAAAATTGTTCATTATATTCTTGATACTTTAAAATAATCTGCTTAAGAAGTTATATATCATAGAGAGAGGAATCATTCTGTCCAGTTAATACCGACAGTAGCATAAAATAAAATGAGCAAGACCACATCTCCATTTGCTGATCACATCCTACAGGAGGAGTGACCTCCAAAATCGCTTTCAAACCCCAGAAAGCCAGAAACTGCAGTTTCCTCAGTGATTCATGCTTCAAGCCCAGTCTTACTTCAAGATAATTCCACTGCAATTCCTCCTCCGGACCCTGATTCCGTATATAATAACTTTGTAAATTTTATATTAATTTTCTTATGCGAAGAAGATCCTTACCCCATGCGTTATGGTCATGAGTAGCTCAGACCTGCCGATAACTGGGAATTGCAGAGCTCGCAGGGGGACAGTCACGCCTGTGCCACAGCCGTCCAGCACGCCCCGCACACGCGCGCTGCAACACTCCTGGTTAGGTGGAGAAGTCCGAGCTGAGCCCAAAGGTGCAGATGGAACAGCCGTGCACAGGAAGGCTCGGTGGGAAGGATGATCCAGGACCCGTAGGCCTGGCAGCCTGAGCTCACTCCAGGGGAAGGCCTCGGAGCAGATCCTCCTGAGTGCCATCCCATGGCACGTGCAGGGAACCCGGGCATCTGCTGGAGGGTGGGAAAGCTCTGCAGAGGGACGGGGGCAGCTGGGGCCCCTGACGGGGTGTTGAGGGCTTCTGTGCTGGGGTTTGGGGGTGTTGGTGTTGGGGGGGTGTTGGGGAAGGAGTTGTCTGGAAGGTGAGCGGTTTAGGTTGGAATTTGAGTCACTTTGAAGGCAGCATCTCTGGTTTGGCACAGCTTTGGTTACGGAGGGCAGAAAGAATATTTGTGATTTTTCCTCTTCATGGTCCTGATTCTCCTGCAAGGAACAAGAGGGGAGAGCTGTACTTTACTGGACAATTAGATATCTCTACCAGGGAGAGGATTAGCCTTTTTTCCTTCTATTCATTTGTTTGGGCTACTTTTGTAACACTGAGTGGACTTTCATTTCTTGAGAGCTTTTATTCCTTAAGATAATTAGGATATTATCATCCCTTCATAGAAAACCATTTGCAAACCAAAGAATGGCCCTTGGTTTTGCCCTTGTTTTGTGTAGTGTTATGTTCTGTAAAGTGACCCTCAATGGATGAGGTTAAGGCAAATGAGTTGCTGCTTTGAGGTGGGAAGCAAAATTCCAAATCTTCTCCTCCTCAGGCTATCCCAATTAATTTAGGAAGTTTGCAATGTTTTGGAACTACTTGAGTTGAGCAATGGGAAGTAAAGCTTTCCTGAACTGAGGATTCTTACTTGCCAGATTCTTCTGTGCCTTTGCTGCTAAGGTGTTTTTGTGCTGAAGGCAATAACTTCAATGAGAAAACAATTTCAGCATGGAGTAAGAGCTTCTGACAGAGACCAAGTGTTGCCAGCAGTTGCTCCAGGTGCTCCTGCCAAGAGCCCCTGCAGGCAGGAGCACAGCCCCCCAGTGCACGTGGGTTTGGCTCCCTCTGGCACAGAAGCCCCCCAGGGGCACAGGTCTCTGGGGCAGAAGACAGGGCACCAGCGCTGCCAGGGCTCGGGGGGTGGCAGGTCTGCTTGGGCAGGGACTCTGCCTCACCTGCTGGTGTCAGCGCTCCCCGGGCCCCAGGGGTCAGAGCAGCATTCGTGCCCTGACCCACACATTCCTTGTGCGTGCCACACCTGCGGGTTTAGGATGGCCACCAGCTGGGACATGTCTCAAGGAGGCAGTGCCAGCTTCTGTGGAAGGCCCTGTGCACTTCCCAGCTGCGGGGGCTCCTGCTGCCCTGAGCCCGCAGAGCAGGGCAGCGTTTGCTGATGGTTTGAGCCGTTCCTAAAGACTCTGTCAGCCTGTCTTGGACACTTGGGGTGAGGGATTCCTTCTAACCTGGCCATCTTGGGTGGGCTGGAGGCGGCCATAGCGCAGGGGGCAGTGTGTGCAGGGGTCCTTTGTGACATGCTGCAGCATGGTCACCATGGCATGGAACAGCGTGTCAAAGGACCCTTTGTGACACGTGGTGACATAGGAGCTGGCGGTGACAAGGCCATTCCACAGTGCTCCAAGCACTTGACAGGACAGGACGAGACAGAGCAGTGCTGTGAGTAGCCCCCACACAGCGCACTCGTTCGTGTCTGACCTGGAGCTTTTCCGAGGTGTTATTACTGCAGGTGACCTCAAGAACTTGCTGACCCGTGTCCTTCCCGAGGCATCTCTCCTTCAAGTAGCCACAAATCCAGCCACTGACATGGAGCAGAGACCCCCAAGAGTGCCCAAGCTGGCCTGGGTGGAGGAAGAGGAAGAAGGCCCTGGAGTTGCCCCTGCACACGAGACTGAAGAAGTGGTGCCATTCAAGCAGCTGCAGGAGGGTGAGTGGCAGAGCTGGGCTGCTGGGCTGCAGAGTTAGTAGCTGCAGCCAGCTTGGCCTCGCCCCATCCCATCCCATCCCATCCCATCCCATCCCATCCCATCCCATCCCATCCCATCCCATCCCATCCCATCCCATCCCCTGGGGACATGCCCATGGACAGGATGGAATAGGGGCCGGGCAGACACCCCACAGCCGTGCTCCATGCCCTGGGGCGTCGCAGGGCTGTCCCTGCCTGGGCAGCGCAGGGCTGGGCTGTGTTCTCCGGCCTCTCCCGCAGCCCCTCAGCTCGGGCTGCGCTCGCTCTTTGCCAGGTGCAGCCGTGGAGCGCACACAAGAGCAGAAACGCACCCGTGGCCGCTTCCGCAGAACAGCGCAGGTACCTGCAGCCATCCCCACCTGGGCTGGGCCTGCTGTCACTGCTCAGCCAAGCACCACGCTTGGAGAATTCCATGGAATATCCCTGGCTTCCTGCCCTTCTCCTACAGCTGGTTTGCAAATTCATGAAGAGGATCCGGGAGGAAGAGACCACCATGGGCATAGGGCCCAGAGCATATTCGCACATCTTCAAAACCCAGACCTGTGCTGCCCTGGCTGATATGCTGGTAGAGGAGGGGTTTTCCAATCCAAAGCAAGTAAGCAGCCTGTGGCCAGGCTTTGAGCCTCCCAGGAATTACTCGGCCTCCCAAGCCACATCTGCTGCTCCCTGGAAGCCTTTGAGGCCATGGCAGTGTGGTGGCAAGGGAAGCACTTCTCTGGGGCAGCTGGGCACATTCCTCCCTCTGGCAGCTTTCCAAGTTTCCTCGTGCCTTCTCCAGGTGCCCGCCATGGTGAGGTACATCCACCAGTGGCTCGAGGCCAACCAGTTTGCTGAGCACAGGCTGAACAGGACCCTGCTGGATCTCACCAAAGAACGGCCCGCTGACGTAGTCATGACGCTCCTGCGTGTGGCCCCATTGTGTGACAGGTATGGGGCCCACCTGCCCAGAGGGCTCAGGGCTCCCCAGCCCATCAGCCTGTACAGCCTGTCCCAGGTGTCTGACCAACAGAGAGTCCCAGGGCCCTCTGGCTGCTCCCTTTGCCAGCCCTGGCACGTCAGCCCCCGAGCCTGCTGCTCCCTCGCTGCCCCTCAGGGGCCCGTCCCTACAGGGCTGGGCTGCCTGAGTGCTACTGGTGAGGGGCAGTGGGCAGAGGCAGGGCTGGCAGCCAGCTCAGGTCCCCACTGCTGCCCAGGCCACGGTGCTGTGTCTCAGACCCCCCTGAGACAGAGCTCTGACCCCACAGAGCTGCTTTGACCATGTGGAAGAGCATCATGTGTTCGCCCAGGACTGCAGAGCCGGCCATGCTCGTACTCCTCGATGTGCTGGGCAGCTGGCCAGAGCACAGCACGTGCACCTCCGATGGGGACAAAACGGGTGTCTTTGTCCTGGCTGTGAGTTTCTGCAACTGGCCTTTGCTGGCCCAAGGCCACCTCTCCAGCAGCTCTCCATCCTCCCTCCCTCACGGCGTCTCCCTGCCTCAGGCGCTGGGCTGAAACCTGGCCTCGGGGCAGTTTCAGGGCCACCAGGCCCGGTGCTCCCCTGTGGCTCTCCAGGCCTCTCCCTCCCGTTCTCGGGCCCTGCCACACGAACACCTCGGCACTGAGCGCTGTCTCGGGCTGCTCTGTCCTTTGCAGGCAACTGTGCTGATGTGGAAGATCCTCCAGCTGCCCTGTGTCCCACATATGGTGACTGTGTATCTCCCCCACCTATTTGTGCATCTGCTCTTCCAAGTGCTCTTCAGCACTCTGGATGTGCCAGAGGAGGTCAATACCTTCTGGAAGGGATGCCAGCAGCAACACGGCCTTGCCACCAACCCCAGCAGGTGCTCCATGCCAGTCCTCCTGTCCTTGCCACATCCCTGGGCAGGAGCCAGTGCTCCCAGCATGACCCGGGCTTTGCTCTGCACACAGGTTTGCAGTGCAGACCCTGAAGTCCCTGCTCTGCCAAATGCAGCACGAGGATGTGGTGGTGGCAATGGAACGCAAGTGTGGCTGGGACAAGCTGCTGTGTGCTGACACCTACCACCATGCCGTGGGTCTGCTGGCCAAGTGAGACCCCCCTTCTCCCCGCTGCCTCTGACATTTGTGCTCTGTGCCTGGGGTGCCCCATACAGTGCCTGTGGTCACGGGCCAGAGGACCTTGTCACCCAGGCACAGCCAAGCAGACTGGAAAAGGCTGGGAGAGGAGGGTTCCCACAAGGAGCCACATCCCAAATAGCCCAGGGGCCCTTGCAGGATGCTGGGGAAAGACCAGACCTCTGTGAGTCAGTCCTGGGAGAGGTTTGTCCCCCTGGCCCACAGTCTTGGTTACTTTGTCTCCTGCCAGGGAGATGTCCTGTGTCTCCATCCCCTTGTGCTCCCGGATCGCTCGCTACCTGCTCCGGCTGCTCAGCACACAGGAGCCACGCTGGGAGCTGCCCTCCCTGGCGTTCTTTGTGGAGGTAAGCCTGAAGGCAGCACTGCCTCGCTCAGCTGCCTCCCAGCTCTCTGCCCTCTCGTAGCCACAGCTGCCTGGGACGGAGCCCGCGCCCTGTGCTGCTGCCTGGGCTCAGCCCTGTGCGGTTCTGGGCTCCTGCTGGCTGGTCCCCTGTCACTGCCCTGTGCCTTTCAGGTCCTCAAGTGCCTGGACATGAGTGAACGCGGTGCTGACAGAGTCCTGCAAATCTTGTCAAGGCACCTGCAGAGCGGGTGCAGAGAGAAGTGTCACCTGGTGCTCAGAGCCCTTCTTGATCTCATCAACAATCCCTTGATGGGGAGAAGGGGGCAAGGGCTGAGGCTGCGCTCGGGAATGCAGTCACTTGGGCTTGGCTGGGCTTTGGGCACTGGGCCAGCTGCTCCCAGCTCTCCTGCCTCCTGCTTCAGCTGCCCAAGTGCTTCAGAACAGCCCTTTGGCCTCTAGGCCCTGCGGCAGCAGGATGGCGTTTCACAAACTTGTGTTCCGCACAGAGCAAAAAAATGTGGAGCCTGACTGAAAGTCTTGTGGAGCTCCTCTGGGCCACAGATGGAGAGATAGTTAGCATGACAGCCATGCTCCTCAACTTTATCATCTTGGAAAAGGACATGCTGATACCCAGCCCTATCGCACTGCAGCTGGTTGAGGCTCTCCTGCCACTCCTTGACCACGTAAGGCTCACTGCCCCCAGCCATGGCCACTGGCTGCTGCCTGGACACTTTGTGCCCTGCGGATTTGCAGGCCTGTGCCAAGCTGAGCTCTGTGCAGCTGATGCTGAGGTCTTTTTTTCTTCCCTTCATACAGGACAATAGCCAGGTGCAGTTGCTCTCCATAGTGCTCCTTGGAACATTGGTGACTCTTCCACCAGAAAAGGAAAAAGAGGCCCTGAAGGCACATGTGCACCAGACCTTGCTGCCACTCTTCTTCCACTGCCATGATGAGAATCAGCGAGTGGCACAGGTGAGGACTCGTGGGCTGCTGCTGTTCCCCTGGGAGGGGGCTGGGCTGCCTCCTGCCCTGGCACTTCGTGGGCTGCAGCCTCCTCCAGGCCCTGGCACAGGGACACAGGTCCTGCGCCCTGGGCTGTGGGGCCATCTCCACGTCTCTGCTGCTCTCCAGGCTTCTCAGGAAACGCTTCTGTGTGCGGCCGAGTTCCTGAAGAGGACGGAACTTGAAAAGCTGGTGAAGAGCAAGAAGCTGTGGAAGTTCACAGAGTGGCTGGTAAGGAGGGCCGGGAAGCCGCAGCCCCAGGCTGGAGAAGCCCCCTGAGCGCGGTGCTCGGTGTGCAGGCTGGCAGCTGTGCCCCTGCCCGCTGCTGCAGCCCGAGGCCGTGCCGGCTCCTGCGGCCCGAGCCGGGTGCCGATGGAGCCCCGGCCCGGCGGGGCTGCGGGGCGGCACCGCGGCTCCCCGGGCAGCAGCCGGCCCTCTGCCCCCTCCAGAGCCCGGCGCCGGCGGCTGCTGGCCGCGCCTCAGGGCTGTGCGGGCAGGGGAGGCCGGGGCTGGCGCGGAGAGCGCCCGGCCCAGGGGCTGAGCCCGCGCCAACCCTTCCCTGCTGCCGCTCTCTGCAGCTGGCAGAGGACAGGAGCAGAGTGGCCGAGCACCTGCGCCGGGCCCTGCCCTACCTGCAGAACCTACAGCAGCCCCTGCGAGAGGCGGCCGTCAGGTTCATGGGTGAGCCAGGAGCCCGAGCTCCCTCCCCGCCCCGCCGCAGCTCGGCCCCAGCCCCGGGCCGGTGCCGCGGAGCCCCGCCTGCCCTGGGCGCTGCTGCCGCCCTCTCCAGCCGTGCCCTGGGGCGGCAGCGAGCGGCGAGGGCCCGGCCCGAGCCCTGCCGGGCCAGGAGGCCGTGTGGGCACAGGGCTGGCAGCGCCGCTGGCAGGGAGCTGTGCCGCTGGGCCTGACAGGCTCTGTGTTCCCAGGGACGGCCGGGCAGTACCTGAGGGGGAGGACCAAAGAGCTCCAGCTCATCTCTGAGGGTGAGTGAGGGCAGCGGGCTGCCAGCGGGGGCTGCCGGGGGAGCTGGGAGCCCTGCCCCGGCTGCGGAGGGCTCTGCTCCCTGTGCGGACCAGGGCCGGCGTGGGCAGAGCACACAGAGGTTTCAGGGCACCTGGGGGATTCGTGGCCAGCAGCTTCGGGCTGATCCAGCTGGTCCCTGCTCCCTTCTGTCCATGGCCAGAGCCGGCTGGGATGGCCCTGGCACAGAGTCTCCTCAGGTCCCCTCAGATGTGGGAACTGACCATGGCTCTGTTCCTCTCTCTTTCAGCCCTTGAAGGCATGGCAAATGACATCAGTGTCGCCGTCGGAAGCCTGGCAATTCAAACATTGTATGTCCTCCAGGGAACAGAGAGAGCTCCATATTCCATCTTTGGCAACCTGCATGATCGGCTCCGCAGGGCATGGAGGAGACGGCCTCGTCTGTCAGGGCTCGGCTGGCTGCGCTGCTGGAGCTCTGCAGAGAGCTGATCCCAGAGATTCTGTCTGCTGGGGCCACCTGAGCCAGCAGCAATGTTTAATTTCTTCAAGATTGTTCTTTCCTTTTTTTTGTTTTCCTTTAGCATATAAATATAGGATGTGTTGTAATAGACAGACTCCCAGGATCTTTCTTTTGCTGCCCAGGCTCTGCAGGGCCATGGGGAAGAGGGAGAAAAGGGTTCCTGGGCTCAGCAAGCTGCCCAGGCATGCAGGGTTTTAGAGAAAATGGCCAGAAGCCCCTTGGCCTTTGGTGGTTCTGCTGAAGCCTTTGTGCTGCTGACAGAGCAGATGGGCAGGGGCTGGAGCTGTGGGGATCTCTGTGATACCAGTGCCTGGAGATGGCCACAAGCCCTGTCCCAGGCAGGAAGCGCCATCCGTGTCCTCCTGCCCGTGTGTTGCTGGCTGGATTGCTGAGGGCTCCCAGGTGCCTCTTGATGGGGCTCCTCTGGAGCTCCTGTGGGGCTGCGGCGCTGCTGCCGGGCAGGTTGGCCGGGCTCGGGGAGACCCTGAGGGGACGGGGCCACAAAAGGATGAGGGGCTGCGGAAGCCCTCACAGGACAAGGCAGTGGGAAGGCACTGGGGGGACGTGTGAGGGAGAGGGTAACGCTGGCTCAGGGAGGAAAGTGGGTTGGAGCCAAAGAGACCACTCACCCCGATGTTCGTGTGGCAAACAGAGCACGTTTATTCTCAAGCCCTTCCTTCTAAGGGCCTTTGAAAAACCCAGTCTGGATGATTTCACTGGTTTCACAGCTTCAGGGGCTGCAGTGGGAGCCCGGCTGGGCTCTGCCCTGGGGCCATCCTGCAGGGACAGCTGCAAACAAGGAGCATTCCCTGCCACAAAGAGCCAAGCCAGGGCTGCAGGGCAGCTGCTCCAGCCCCGACTGCACTGCTGAGTGCTGTGCTCTGGGGCTGGGGCTCCCCGCACAGGGGACTGCACTGGTGTGCCAGAGGAGACAGAGAAGCTGCAGCTTCAGCCTAACCGAGGTGGGTGTGTGGGCTGGGAAGAGTGGGGAGGCTCAAGGGGATTCACAGAGCTCATCCTGCAGCAAGGATGAGGAAAAGGGAGCAGGAACTCAGCAGTGAGGAGAGCTGGGGGCTGGAGAGCAGCTCTGAATGACACTAAAATCCCACCGGACCTCTGAGACATTGCTGCTCCTCAGCCAGTGACAGGATGAGTCCCTAAGCCTGGGGCTCGGCCTTCCTCATGGTGAGCGGCAGCAAGGAAGGCAACAGTGTGATGGAGACTGGAATGGGCTGGGAGCTCACTGACGGAAAATAGGGAGCAGTTGGGGAGTAAAAGGCAGGTGGGGGAGAGAACTGGTCAGAGAAGGGCTGGGCTACAGCTTGAGCAAGCTGCAAAATGTCATTTGAGGTCATCCCAGATTGATTTAATTTCAGAAGTTATTGAACAAGTTTATTTTTTGGGTGGTGCCATGTTTTCCCTTGGAGGTGTACACTCTGCAGACTTGAACTGTGTTGCTGAAATGCTCAAGCAAGTCTGTGCTGCAGGGCACCCCATTTCTCCTTTTGCTGATTGCAGCCCGGTGCTGAGCTCCAGCAGAGCCCTGGCAGGGCCCAGAGCAGCCTCAGCACCCGCAGAGCCCGGCTGCAAGGGGAGAAACCAGAAACCACCCGTCAGCTGAAGGCTGCTGTCCCCTTGTCCCAGCTGCCCACAGAGCCCAGGCCATGCTGGCTGTGCCCAGAGCTGTGCCCAGAGCTGCCCATCACTGCTGCCTTTGGGAGCAGAGCAGGAGGGCAGGACATTCCCAGCCTGCAGCCAGCCACGGCACATCCAGCCCTCAGCAGCTGCCCAGAGCAGGACGCTCCTGTGCTCGCTGCCATCTTCCCAAAGCTCTGACCCCACCATCCCCAGCAGACAGGACCCACCTCACGCCATCCACTGCTGGGAGAAAAGCTGGTCCCAAACGATGTCCTCAGCCTTCTCCAAGGGCACGGCCCATCCACGCTGCAGCTGCTCCCAAGCACTTCCTGATCCAGACTGGACCTTACATAGAACGCTTCCTCTAGAAAAACAAACATCGAATTACTGAAAATAGATTACAGACAAAAAGAGGAATGAGGATAAAGGTCAAAAATCTTATCTCTGTCAGGGACTTGAGGAAGGTCCAACCCCTGCATGCCAGGGAAAAACCCACCATGGGTGAGGGAATCCCAAGCTTTCTCCCTTCCCCTGCACTGCCCCCATGGTGATCCCAAAGCAAACAAGGGCAGAGGAGCAGCCCAAGCCCTTCCTTGCCTGCAAAGCAAAGCAGCCCCTGCACAGGCTCTGCAGTCCCACCTCTGCTCCCACCATGGGGGTTTGTTTGTGTCGGGCTGGCTGCCCCAGCCCCAGCCCGGGGCACGGTGGGTGCTGGGGGCTGTTGGCAGGGCCAGGAGCCCACTCCCATTTCGTACCCACCCCAGCCCATGCCTCCAGCCCTGCCAAAAGCAGCCTGGCAGCCGACTGAAGGATCAGCTGCATCCACCCCAGCAAAGGGGGAACCTTTGGTTCCCAGCCAGGCTGTTCAATGCCCAAATCTGAGAGCACTTCCCTGGCTGTGGACTCATCTGCAAATTCCCTCTGGAGCCTGGCTTTGGAGAAGGTGCCAAAATCAAAGTCCATCAACTTCACCCTGCTGGAGACCAGGTGGAGCAAGAGGTTGTCATCCTTGATGTCGTCCTCGCTGTCCCCAGCAGCAGCAGCCCCACCTGGTGCAGCTTCTCCAGGGGCTCCTTCTCCTTCCCTGGGGCCAGACCAGGCTGTCAGGGTTCTGCCCAGGGCCCCAGCTGTCAGGGAACCAGGACAAGCACAACCAGCTCGGATGGCGGCCACCAGTGCTGGGTAGAGCAGCTCAGCTGCAGCACAGGGGCTGCGTGTGCCCTCCCATGACCCCTGTGCAGCGACAGAGGCAGGACAAAAACACACCCCCACCCCCACAGCCCTCCCTTCGCCCAAGCCCTCCTCCTCCTCCCTTGCGGCGTTCAGCCCCAGCTCCTCCCCTCGCAGCTCCAGCAGCACCCCCGGCCCCCGCCCCGCTCCGCACGGCCCCGCAGCCGCGGCCACCCCCGCACAGGGCAGCGGCAGTGGCGGGGCTGTCGGCTCCGGGAAACAGAAACCGGTCAGAGACCCCATCCCCTGCTCATGGCTCCAGTTATTTGTAATGCGAGAGGACAAAACCTGAGGTGGGAGCCCCTTTCTTACGAGAGTATAAGGGAGCTCTGCAAAACCAAGCGTGAATTTGGAGAAAGGAGCGAATTTTTTAAGAGCATTTTAAAAGCTACTCTAAGTTCCAAAACACTTGTCCCTGCTGATTTGAGACGTCTTTTTAGCTGTTTGCTCCCTCAATCTGAATTTAAGACGTGGGAACGAACTTGGAAAAGGTTGGCAGGGGACCTCCTTCCAGAAATTCTGCAGAGTCCCACTTATTCCACAGATATAGAGGATGAAGAGATCACTTAAGAACATCTGGTGGGTGAGGATGATTGGGGCCAAGCTGAAAAGCAAGCAGCAGGCATTCCCAGACCAGTATTAGACCTGTCCAGGGATGCGGCAGAACGTGTGTTTTTTAACATGCCTTCTAAAGAACCTGTCATTTCTTACACCGCTTTAAAGCAGTCTGTTACAGAGCCATTCATGGATTTTGTTGATCGAGTGAAAGCTTTGGTCGAGAAAAGGGTGCAAAATCCAGAGATCCAAGATCAGCTCACACTAGAAATTGCCACCACAAATGCAAATGAAGCCTGTCAGCGAGTCATCCTGGCCCTTCCAGCATCGCCTCCACCCACACTCGATCAGCTCATTGAGGACTGCACGAGGAAAGCCACACTAATGACAGAGGACTCGGTGATAAAACCACGGGAAAAGGTGGTTGCAGAAGCAACGGCAACCCCAAAAACACCAAGGGCTGCAAGGCCTCCTGCACCCAAACGCTGATGCTATTTCTGTAACCAAGAGGGACATATCATAGGCCAGTGCCCCTTTAGGGGGGCAGTGCCTTCACAAGGGGGGAAAGTGGGAGCGGGGGAAATCTCCAACCAGCAAAAAAACGGATTGGGGAGCATGGTCCTATCCCGCGTGATGACACAAATGGGGTGGGCCAGAGCGTTGTGGCCAGAGCTGCTGTTCACCACATTGTGCCTAGTGTCAGCAGCCAAGCTTACACCACTGACAAGACTGAACCTTACCAATTGAGACTCACTAAACCTGTTCGTTTTTCTAATCAGGACTGGCATTTCATCAAAGCAACAGCAGAGCTGCTGCCCCGCATTCGGAACTGCGAAACTCACAGACGGAATGATCTACTAAGCTACAAGTACCTTCTCAGTACCAGCAAAAATGGGTCCATTCCAGGGGGCTGTTTGACCGTGTTCCTATTGAATACAGATGGAGTTCAGCAGAGGGATGCTGCTGCTCCCAGAGCCTGGCCCCAGCACCCCTGGGCAAGCAGGGGCGGCCCCAGTGGCACACGGGGTGACCCACTGCCCCCTCACCAGCACTTGGTACTTGTGTACAAATTGGGGTTGGAAAAGAAACCAATGGTGTTGGAAGAGGGCAGCGGAAGCCCTGGCAAGGTTTGACTGTGATGTGCTGGGGAAAAACCCAACCAGTGCTGGGGAAAAACCATGCCCTCATCCTCCCTAGTAGCATTTCCCCAAGAAATATTATGAAGCCAATGCAAACAAGGGGAGCAGAGCAGTCAAAGCTCTTGGGGAAGGTAGAACCTTCCACAGGAAAGCAACTGGTGCCACAAGGAGTGGGTGGCATCAGGCAGCTCTGGGGAAGCCCCTCAGGAATGCTGTATCCTGAGGGAACACTGCTGACCTTGACCTGTTGGCACCTGAAAAAGCTTCAAATCTGCTGCCTCAGCTTCCAGGGCCTCTCTTGGCCAGCATCCTGACAGGGATGCAGGACGGCTGCCAGGCACTGCTGGGACCCAGCGGGACAGGACCGGCTGTCTCGTGTCCACGTAGCACCCGTGACACAGCCAGGGCCATCCCGAGAGCAGACAGACGCTCACGGGCCAGCAGAGAGGAGCAAGGAGCCCTGGGCTCCTCTCAGGGTATCTCAGCTGCGCTCGCTCCACAACACGCCCCCATTGGAAGGCCTGCTGATGCCCAGCTGCCAGAAATGCCTCCCTTGTGCTCTCCAAGATGCACAGGGAGAGCCAGTGAGCAGGACATTTGGGAGGCAAACCTTCCAAGCCTTTTCTGAGGCCAGGCACACACCAAGATCAGCCAAGACTCTCCACCACACTGCCTGGCCCACCCAGCCCAGTCTGTGATGGCCCTGGGCCACAGCAGGTCCCAGCAAGCAGGAGGCAAATGCATCTTGCCAAGAGCTGAAACACAGCAGACAGAGAAGATGTGAAAAGTGAGTGTGTAAAGGCCTTTTAATTCACAGCTCCCACTGAGAGCTTTGGGGCTCACAGATGGACAGAGATGGTTCTACTCACCCCTCTGTCCAAAGCGGGGGTAACACACGCTGCTGAGGTGCTTGGGTTGGTCTCTGCAGGTCCAGGTGGATGCCAAACCTGCTCTTCACAGCCTTCGCCCTTCCCCTGCCCCTCTGCCAAGTGCAGCGGGCCTCAAGGACTGAAAGGAGCACAGAGAGCCAAAGGGGGACACTTGCACCTGCCTCACTGGGAGCTCCCTGGGAAGCACTTTCCTTGAGAAGCAAGCCCCTGTCCTCCAAATGCATTTCCCCAAATGTGCGGCTTTTCTGCTCAACACCAACACACCCTTAGGAAACGCTGGCAAGGCTGAAGGCCTTCATGTCCTTTCAGGACAGGCACTCCAGCTCTAGCTCCTATTCCCCCAAGTGCCTTTCCAGGTGGAGGCTCAGACGTGCAGCCCCAGGCCCTCTACAAACACAAGCTGCTCAGTGCCTCTTCACCTGCCTCAACTCCTGCCGGCGCCCACGGCACCAAGACCAGGCTGTTCCCAGCCAGAGCCCAGAGCCCTGCTCCCGCAGGACGCTCTTGCCAGCACCTTCCAGGCCTCTCTGCTGTGCACACAGCGCTTTTCATGCCCGCTCCCAACAGGCTCTGGAAGGCAGAGCACATCCTGGCTGCCTCTGCCACCAGCACAGCCCAAACACAGGCAGAGGAAGAAGCAGCAGGGGCTGTTTTGCGGCCATGCCCAAGAGAGACTGGAAGGGTGCCCTCCCTCTGCTCTCACTTGCTTGGCTTTCTGACTGGCTCTGAGCCTGGGGCTGCCATTCCTCACTTGTGGGCACCAGAACCACAGCCGGGATCCCGGCACTGCCTGACAGCGCTCCGGGCACTGGCAGGGTCGCGTGTCCCAGTCTCGGGCACCGCGCTGCTGCTTCCTTTGCCCTCAGGCACACCCAAAGCTCCCTGCTAAGCCTGGATGGTCGCTGGTTCTGCCCTCTCCCTGATCCTGTGCAGGGATGCAGCACTGCTGAGCCTTCAGGAAGCTATTCCTGAAAACTTCCAGCATTCCAAGCTCCTTTGCCCTCCGTGGAAGCTTGCCATGGAATCCCTCACAGCTGCCTTCAGAGCATACTCAGCTTGGCTCTTCCAAATTCCAGGGGCTCCAGGCTGCTCAGCAAGATCTGCAACTCCACAGGGTTGTGGAACTGCACCTTCAGCACAGGCACCTTTCCAGCCTGATCTGCCCTCGTTCCTCTGTGTGTGTGCACAGAACACGGCGTGGAAGAGAACAGCAGCAGGGGCCTGTGTGTCCCAGGGCCCGGGATTTGCGCCGCTTCAGCTCCACAGAGATGCAGGTAAGAGGGTGTCACGGTTTGACGCTGGCACAATGCCAGCGCCCCATGAAAATACAACCTACCAATCAAATGCTGTGAAATGTGATCAAGAACAGAGCAAAGCAGGCCAAACTTAATAACAAAGGAAAAACTTTATTACACTACTACTACTACTACTGTAAAAGGAAAAGAAAGGAAAGAAAAAAAAACCCACACAAAATTCAAAATGAAAACCTTCCAAAACATTCCTCCTCCCACCACCCAACTCTACTACACCACAGCGAGACCCATTTGGATCCTTAATCAAGTTTTCACCCTTCAAGATAATCAATACTGAGTCCATCGGGGAAGAGAGGAGTTCCCCTTGCACCATAGACCCCCAGGAAACACAGCTGCCACCTCTTGTGTTTCCAATGTCACACGTGGCACCGCCCAGACACACCGGCCAGTGTGACACTCTCCTCTCCATGTCACAGTGCTCTCACCACTGTGCATGGACAGAGACTGCTTATAGGGCCCCTTTAAGGATGCTTTGCCAAGGACCACCAGGAACAACAGTCCAGTATTGCATTTCGGGACTAGAGTCCCCCCCATTTCCCCCTGGGGCCGAGGGTCCAAGGACAGAGATCGCCTTCTCTTCTTCTCTGAAGATGGAGGGCATCCTCACACCCTCCTCAGCTCTCTCTGTCCATTCCAGAACTGGTAGTTGCTGAAGAAGGTCTCTTGGCTCACCAGTGCATCCCCCTAAAATGCAGTCCCTCTTGAAAGAAAGAGTGGTTCAGTCTATGGTAAACAAGCAGAGTCCAGCCAAAAGCCACTCCATCATCTTCCCCCAACCTTCTTCTCTGAACATCTGAGGTCCCAGGCTGTCTCTCTTTCCTTCAAATTGAGGAGGAGTAATATTTCATAAAGCTTTCATTTCACAGGAAAGGGTTAAAATTCCCGGACTCCCCGGACGGCTGAAATTTCAGCCCAGGACTCTGTCTCCAGTTTCCCACGCTGGGCATCTTCCCCCCCCCTTCTCCTTCTCCTCCGCCGGCAAACTCCCAGGTGTCTGCTGGCTCTCTATCTCTTTTCCCTCTAGCTTAGGGGAGGGGGAACAAAAACATCCCAGATGTTCTCCACCCTTCCATCCGCAGGAGCTGGCCCAGCTCGGTTCCGATCCTTTACCTCCTGGCCTACCTCTGCAGGCCACATGGCTCCCCTCCCCCACCCAGCCCGGGTTGGGCAGGGGAGGTCCGTACCTTGCGATGACCGGAACCAAAGAAGGACGAGTCCTCCTGGGAATTCTGCTTTTAACCCCTCTGTGTTCTCAGAGGCGTGTCCACCTTCAATTGGTCACCCCAAGTGTCAGTATCCAAACCTGACCTCTGACTGGAGTGACCTCTTCCTTCCAAAAAAAATTCTCTTCCCGTGTCAAACCATGACAGTGCCAATATCTATCATCTACGTTGAACAGTGTGTCCCCAGCCTAAACCAATAGAAAAATTCCAACATCACCAAGAACATGGAGGTAAGGAAGAAGAAGGAGGAAGAACAGGATCAGGCCCACTTTCCTCCATCTTAGAACTCCTGACCCCCATGTACAAAGTAAAACCCCCCTGTACAGGTACTAAAACCCCCCTGTACAATACTAAAAAAAATTTCCCTCTAATTTGTGACTACTTTTACTATACCATCTAACCCTCTGTGACTGCTTGTTCCACCTTCAAAGTTGGTAATTCATTCCATGGTTCAAACTCAAGATCACAGCTGTTTTCAGCTGCTTGCCAGGGTCTAAAATGCTTCTGACCAAGGCCTGGAAACTCTGAAAATGTCTGAGGGACATTTTAGTTCCGACATCTCCCCTCTCTGTTTGAACCAGAAGCACCTGCTTTACCATGTTATTCAAGGCCTTTCGAATACACACGAAAATGCATGGTAGAACAAGCAGAAGAACTACAAGCCCTATAAGAATATAAAATGCTATTTTCAAAAGTTCTTTCCACAATGGTGAGATATCAAAAAAGCTAAACAAATCATCCCACCAGGACCCTGTAACTTTGTTCAATTTGCTAATACTACTTTGTATTTGTTTTATATTTTCATGAATAGATTTTGAATGATTGGACAAGTTCATGCAGCACATCCCCTCAAATTCCTCACATCCGTGCCCATGTGTCAGCAGCAAATAATCAATTGCCGGCCTGTTTTGAAGCGCTGCTTGCCTTGCACTGTTGATGTCTGTTAACATGTCACTCAGTGCAAACGAAATGGCACGACTGTGTTTCCTCAACCAACATGCTATATGATCCAATTGTGTCAAGGCCGCTGCTGATGCTGCTTGGAATGAGAAAATTGCTACTGCAATTCTCCGAGACTTGTCCCAGGTAGAAACATCATCATCATAATTTGGACTATATTGTTCAAGGGATCCTTTCCTTTTTGAATCAAGAACACCTCTTTGACAACTTTGTCCATGGTCTGCCTCATGCACTGAGGCAAGGACAGCACAAACATTAGAAGAATTACAATACCTTATAATTACATACAACTATTTTCAAAATCTCTTTTCTACAACTGTGAAAGGTGAAACAAATTGAACACACCATCTACCTATGATTTAATTTTTCTCCAGGTGTGTTTGGTCCTCTGATATCTCTTTAAATTTATCACTCTAGTGTCCATGTGTTTACAATAGATGTTCAATTACTGTTTTGTTCTCATTTCTCACTGCTAGCTAACAAATCATTCGATGCAAAAGAAATGACATGGGCATCTTTACTCTGCCCACAACCTCTTTTGATCCAACTGCACCAAGGCTCTTTTTGATGCCACCTGCTGTGAAAGCAGAACCACTCAGTTTTTCCGAGCCTTTTTTCTTGGTATTAACATTATCATTGTCACAATTTGGATCATTTCATTCATCAGATTTTTTTTTCTCCTTGCTCTCTTATCAAGGTCATGCTGTGTGTTAACAAAAGATCTTTCAATGTTGCATGGACCACCCTTGATTTTTGCAGGGATAGCAGGCCAAATTCTGTCCCCGCAAATGAAAGACATTCCCTTCGGTAAAGTGGCTGGATGTTGAAGGGATGGTTTGCTTGTCATTTTGGTATGATTGCACCAAGATGACGCATTTTTATAAAAAGGCTGATTGGGAGTGACATCTATTGTATGATTATCTGTCTTTGCCACTCCTGATGAATTAAATTTGATGCACCATTTCATTTTTGTTGACCCAAAATGTCCAAATCCAGAGGTTCAAAGTGAGCCACAGGAAGGAACTGTGTCCAAACCTGTCATCCCTCCACAGGGTCTGAAAGAAACTTCAGAACTCCTGGAAGGATGTCCCCTGGGACTGACCATCCCTCCACTGGCCCACCTACCAAGCATGTTGAAAATGGTTTCTCTGGTTTCGAATGGGTCAGGCAAATGCTGTCCAGACCAGCTGCTTTTGCCAAAGTCTCCCACACTTTTTCCCTGGGTTGTCTCATGGGAAAATCTGTCCTGTTGCCCGAGGCAACAGGTGAAAGAATGAAGCACATGAACACTATCTGTCTGAATCCCATGTCCATGTCCCCACCCTCTGTGAGAAACCCCGCAATGCAGCAACACCCAAACAACACTTGATTTCTCAGAAAAAAACCCAAGTCTCTGGGTGATCAATCGTTGTCCGACGAGACGTCTGCAGCGTTGTTGTCTGCCTTCGTCTGCGTGCTTGCCTCTCTGCTTCTCGGGTCTACGTCCACTGGTGTCTGCACCCGATAAGGTTACATGTGCTTTGCTGGCATTCACTTCAGTCCTCGTCCTATAGAAACACAAGCGAAACCCTCGCCCCAAGTTATTAATGTAAATGAACCTTCAATCTGTCCTGACTCTGGACTTCTGATTAAAACGAAAGGATTTTCCCTTAGTTTTTTCTGTGGGCTGTTTGTAACATATCTGACAATTAGTAGAGTGGGCTCTGAGAGAAAACCATTTAAAAAATTCAACACATTTGTTCAACCCTGCCTCATCCCTTTTCTGTCCATCCAAGTGGATTTCAGGGTGTGATGTGTTCTTTGCTTGCTTGACCTGAGGGAGAATGAAGAATATTGAAAATATGTTTGACTCTCTGTTTTTTCAAAAATTTGTCAAGCACCTTGCTTGTGTAAATTGGACCATTATCTGTTTCTATTTCTTGTTGCACTCCTAATGATGTAAATGCTTATAAAAAATGTTTGCAGGTATGTTCTGTGGTCTCTCCTGTATATAATGATGCAAAAATCGCCTCTGAAAATGTATCAACTGAGATATAAATGTTTTCGAGTCTTCCAAAAGACACATATTTTCTGGCATCAGTTTGCCACACCTGAAGGCTTTTACAAACCTTTCAGATTGGCCACTCCTGTAAATACAGGAGACTGCACAAACTGGTTCTGTGGCAAGCAGATTTCCTTTGTCTGACTTTCAGAAGGGTGAAAGGTTCCCATCAATGCCTGTGCATTTTTGTAAAAACATGCATGGCTCAATTTTGCCTGCTCAAAAATGTTTGGCAGTGTCTGCAAGATGGGCATTGTGAGCCTATTTACATGAGCATTCTCTTTTACTAAAAACCTCGGAGGTGAAGAATGCATTCTGATGTGTTTATTAATGTTCTCTGTTTTTTCTAGGATTATTTTCATGCATAATAGATATAAATATAAAATTTCCTTGTCTGTATGTTTTAAAAGCGATTTCTCTAATTGTTTGACCACATTTGCAACATACACTAAACTTGTGATCAGATTGAGGGTTCCTGAAATAACTGAAAAACCCTGACTATTGTTACCAATTTTTCAACTTGTGGTGAACCTTGTATCATTTTGATATTTGATTCCCATTTCCCTGTTTTTTGATTTTTCCACGTGACCACTGATTTGTGAGTTTTTTCCCAAACCATCAGTGAAAACTGTCATTCCTTCCACTGGTTCCTGGCTTCTTTTTTGCTTTTTCCCTGAAACTCACTTTTACATTTAACATTTTTTGTGTTGGAAAACGAACTGTGCGAACTTCTGAATGCCCTAACAACGTGATTGAAAAATCCTGCGACTTTGGATTGTCCACTCAAAATATTTCTTCTTTAAATGTAAATGAATGATTAAGAAATCTTTCCCTGACATTGTCAGCAATCTGGTCTCTGCCACAATAATGATCTGAGCTCCCATCTCTAAATCTGTAAGAATTGCTTTTTGAGGGTCTGCAAACTAAAAACCCCACTTTCAACTTCTGTGGAAACATTAACAAAATCCTTGCTCAAAGCTACTTATTTAAACGATTTTTTTTTTTTTCTTTCAATTTTATCTGTTCAGTGTCTAGCACTCTCCTCATATTTTTCTCAATGATCAGCAAAATCAAGTCTACAAAATAATTATATCAAGAGATTAAAACATACAAAATCTTCAACCTCATTTCAGCCTTATTTCAGGCACTTCTTCACTCCTTTTCTTTTTTCTTTTTCCTTTTTTCTTTTTTCTCTCTTTCTCTTCTTTTCTTTTGAAACAAGAAAGTTGAAATATAAACCATAATATAGAACAAGACAAAATATCTCAATAATAAAATGCATAAAACTTATCAAAATCGATAACAATTCAAGAAAATTCAAAAGGAAGATATTCTAAATAGCATATATAAAAATGAACAAAGCACGATCATTAGAAACGTTGTGACAGCGGTTCAGAGTCTGCAAACAGCTGAAACATTTGTTTCCAGTGAAAATCCTTGGCATCCCTTCCCGGGCAAGGCTGGCAAGTTTCACCTCAAAACTGTGTCAGCTGTAACATTTGTAGAATCAAATTGATGGTCAAAAATGACCTGCATATCATTCATTTTTGTGCAGAAACCTCTGAATTTTGCTGGCAAACTCATCTGTCCAAGTTAAAATCAGGGTCTGGCCAGGACCCAAACTTTAAACTGGAGAGATGTCCCTTAACATATTATATAAAACAAAACTTACACTAACAATACATATATAATACTTAAAACATAACAACCTATTATAACATTTTCTTATAAAATAAACACTTGAAGTTCAAACCGATAAACTGGTCAAATGACACAAAGATTCACTTTTCTTGAAACTCTTTTGAAGGAAAAGGATGCCAATTGGAGAAATCGTAAGATTAACAATGGCAAGAGGTTGTCAGAATGCTTCAGGCACCTCTCTCTGAGATCTTCTGAAAAACATTTGAGAATGATAAAAAATAGAAATGCAATGATTCCACCCACAAGAGATATAAAAAAAAATCAGGAAGTTCACCTAGAAAAATGCACAATACAGTTAAAATCCAAAATGAGACTTCAGAACTGGCATGTAACCTGGATAGGATTACATAAACAATAATAAAACATACGAAAATTCACTATGAAAAAACAAGGCACAAATCTTCACCTGATAACATGATAAAATTTCTTAAAAATAACGTTTATAGAACACTTAAATAGTTAAAAATAAAGGATTTGAAAACAAACACCCTTTGTATCACTATACAAAAAAATAACAGACTATAAAACTGATTTTTAAACAATGAAATCAATCTCAGAAAACTCAAAATAAATTCCTTTACAACTCTTATATACTGATAAACAAAAAACTCCTATCTCCCTACAAATAAACCAAATATTATTATCTAAAAAATAGAAACCTAATTAAAATCCAAATTGTGTCTCACTGTAATTTATTAAAGTTAAGTAGTGAAAAGAAAAATACTTTAAAAAGTTTTCATTTTAAATTATGTGTGTTTTCTTTCTCCTTTTTCTTTTCCCCTCTTTTATAATAACATAATACTTATAGTTTAATAAAATTTTTTTCTTATTATTAAGCTTAAGCCTGCTTTACTCTATTCTCAATCGCATTTCACAGCATTCAGGTAAAAAATAGCATTTTCATAAAAAACACTAACATTACACCAATATCAAACCATAACACCACTGCAGCCCCTGAAGCTGTGAAACCAGTGGAATCATCCAGACTGGGTTTTTCAAAGGCCCTTAGAAGGAAGGGCTTGAGAATAAACGTGCTCTGTTTGCCACATGAACATCGGGGTGAGTGCTCTCTTTGGCTCCAACCCACTTTCCTCCCTGAGCCAGCGTTACCCACTCCCTCACACGTCCCCCCAGTGCCTTCCCACTGCCTTGTCCTGTCAGGGCTTCTGCAGCCCCTCATCCTTTTGTGGCCCCGTCCCCTCAGGGTCTCCCCCAGCCCGGCCAACCTGCCCGGCAGCAGCGCCGCAGCCCCACAGGAGCTCCAGAGGAGCCCCATCAAGAGGCACCTGGGAGCCCTCAGCAATCCAGCCAGCAACACACGGGCAGGAGGACACAGATGGCGCTTCCTGCCTGGGACAGGGCTTGTGGCCATCTCCAGGCACCGGTCTCACAGAGATCCCCACAGCTCCAGCCCCTGCCCATCTGCTCTGTCAGCAGCACAAAGGCTTCAGCAGAACCACCAAAGGCCAAGGGGCTTCGGGCCTTTTCCCTAAAACCCTGCATGCCTGGGCAGCTTGCTGAGCCCAGGAACCCTTTTCTCCCTCTTCCCCATGGCCCTGCAGAGCCTGGGAAACAAAAGAAAGATCCTGGGAGTCTGTCTATTACAACACATCCTATATTTATATGCTAAAAGAAAACAAAAACAAGGAAAGAACAATCTTGAAGAAATTAAACATTCCTGCTGGCTCAGGTGGCCCCAGCAGACAGAGTCTCTGGGATCAGCTCTCTGCAGAGCTCCAGCAGCGCAGCCAGCCGAGCCCCGACAGACGAGGCCGTCTCCTCCATGCCCTGCAGAGCCGATCATGCAGGTTGCCCAAGATGGAATATGGAGCTCTCTCTGTTCCCTGGAGGACGTACAATGTTTGAATTGCCAGGCTTCCGACGGCGACACTGATGTCATTGGCCATGCCTTCAAGGGCTGAAAGAGAGGAACAGAGCCATGGTCAGTTCCCGCATCTGAGGGGACCCGAGGAGACTCTGTGCCAGGGCCATCCCAGCCGGCTCTGGCCATGGACAGAAGGGAGCAGGGACCAGCTGGATCAGCCCGAAGCTGATGGCCACGAATCCCCCAGGTGCCCTGAAACCTCTGTGTGCTCTGCCCACGCCGGCCCTGGTCCGCACAGGGAGCAGAGCCCTCCGCAGCCGGGGCAGGGCTCCCAGCTCCCCCGCCAGCCCCCGCTGGCAGCCCGCTGCCCTCACTCACCCTCCGAGATGAGCTGGAGCTCTTTGGTCCTCCCCCTCAGGTACTGCCCGGCCGTCCCTGGGAACACAGAGCCTGTCAGGCCCGGCGGCACAGCTCCCTGCCAGCGGCGCTGCCAGCCCTGTGCCCACACGGCCTCCTGGCCCGGCAGGGCTCGGGCCGGGCCCTCGCCGCTCGCTGCCGCCCCAGGGCACGGCTGGAGAGGGCGGCAGCAGCGCCCAGGGCAGGCGGGGCTCCGCGGCACCGGCCCGGGGCTGGGGCCGAGCTGCGGCGGGGCGGGGAGGGAGCTCGGGCTCCTGGCTCACCCATGAACCTGACGGCCGCCTCTCGCAGGGGCTGCTGTAGGTTCTGCAGGTAGGGCAGGGCCCGGCGCAGGTGCTCGGCCACTCTGCTCCTGTCCTCTGCCAGCTGCAGGGAGCGGCAGCAGGGAAGGGTTGGCGCAGGCTCAGCCCCTGGGCCGGGCGCTCTCCGCGCCAGCCCCGGCCTCCCCTGCCCGCACAGCCCTGAGGCGCGGCCAGCAGCCGCCGGCGCCGGGCTCTGGAGGGGGCAGAGGGCCGGCTGCTGCCCGGGGAGCCGCGGTGCCGCCCCGCAGCCCCGCCGGGCCGGGGCTCCATCGGCACCCGGCTCGGGCCGCAGGAGCCGGCACGGCCTCGGGCTGCAGCAGCGGGCAGGGGCACAGCTGCCAGCCTGCACACCGAGCACCGCGCTCAGGGGGCTTCTCCAGGCTGGGGCTGCGGCTTCCCGGCCCTCCTTACCAGCCACTCAGTGAACTTCCACAGCTTCTTGCTCTTCACCAGCTTTTCAAGTTCCGTCCTCTTCAGGAACTCGGCCGCACACAGAAGCGTTTCCTGAGAAGCCTGGAGAGCAGCAGAGACGTGGAGATGGCCCCACAGCCCAGGGCGCAGGACCTGTGTCCCTGTGCCAGGGCCTGGAGGAGGCTGCAGCCCACGAGGCGCCAGGGCAGGAGGCAGCCCAGCCCCTCCCGGGGGAACAGCAGCAGCCCACGAGTCCTCACCTGTGCCACTCGCTGATTCTCATCATGGCAGTGGAAGAAGAGTGGCAGCAGGCTCTGGTGCACATGTGCCTTTAGGGCCTCTTTTTCCTTTTCTTGTGGAAGAGTCACCAATGTTCCAAGGAGCACTATGGAGAGCAGCTGCACCTGGCTATTGTCCTGTATGAAGGGAAGAAAAAAAGACCTCAGCATCGGGTGCATGGAGCTCAGCTTGGTGCAGGCCTGCAAATCTGTGGGGCACAAAGTGTCCAGGCAGCAGCCAGTGGCCATGGCTGGGGGAAGTGAGCCTTACGTGGTCAAGGAGTGGCAGGAGAGCCTCAACCAGCTGCAGTGCTATAGGGCTGGGTATCAGCATGTCCTTTTCCAAGATGATAAAGTTGAGGAGCATGGCTGTCATGCTAACTATCTCTCCATCTGCGTCCCAGAGGAGCTCCACAAGACTTTCAGTCAGGCTCCACATTTTTTTGCTCTGTGCGGAACACAAGTTTGTGAAACGCCATCCTGCTGCCGCAGGGCCTAGAGGCCAAAGGGCTGTTCTGAAGCACTTGGGCAGCTGAAGCAGGAGGCAGGAGAGCTGGGAGCAGCTGGCCCAGTGCCCAAAGCCCAGCCAAGCCCAAGTGACTGCATTCCCGAGCGCAGCCTCAGCCCTTGCCCCCTTCTCACCATCAAGGGATTGTTGATGAGATCAAGAAGGGCTCTGAGCACCAGGTGACACTTCTCTCTGCACCCGCTCTGCAGGTGCCGTGACAAGATTTGCAGGACTCTGTCAGCACCGCGTTCAGTCATGTCCAGGCACTTGAGGACCTGAAATGCACAGGGCAGTGACAGGGGACCAGCCAGCAGGAGCCCAGAACCGCACAGGGCTGAGCCCAGGCAGCAGCGCAGGGCGCGGGCTCCGTCCCAGGCAGCTGTGGCTACGAGAGGGCAGAGAGCTGGGAGGCAGCTGAGCGAGGCAGTGCTGGCCTTCAGGCTCACCTCCACAAAGAACGCCAGGGAGGGCAGCTCCCAGCGTGGCTCCTGTGTGCTGAGCAGCCGGAGCAGGTAGCGAGCGATCCGGGAGCACAAGGGGATGGAGACACAGGACATCTCCCTGGCAGGAGACAAAGTAACCAAGACTGTGGGCCAGGGGGACAAACCTCTCCCAGGACTGACTCACAGAGGTCTGGTCTTTCCCCAGCATCCTGCAAGGGCCCCTGGGCTATTTGGGAGGTGGCTCTTTGTGGGCACCCTCCTCTCCCAGCCTTTTCCAGTCTGCTTGGCTGTCCCTGGGTGACAAGGCCCTCTGGCCCGTGACCACAGGCACTGTGTGGGGCACCCCAGGCACAGAGCACAAATGTCAGAGGCAGCAGGGAGAAGGGGGGTCTCACTTGGCCAGCAGACCCACGGCATGGTGGTAGGTGTCAGCACACAGCAGCTTGTCCCAGCCACACTTGCGTTCCATTGCCACCACCACATCCTCGTGCTGCATTTGGCAGAGCAGGGACTTCAGGGTCTGCACTGCAAACCTGTGTGCAGAGCAAAGCCCAGGTCACGCTGGGAGCACTGGCTCCTGCCCAGGGATGTGGCAAGGACAGGAGGACTGGCATGGAGCACCTGTTGGGGCTGGTGTCAAGGCCATATTGCTGCTGGCATCCCTTCCAGAAGGTATTGACCTCCTCTGGCACATCCAGAGTGCTGAAAAGCACTTGGAAGAGCAGATGCACCAATAGGTGGGGGAGATACACAGTCACCATATGTGGGACACAGGGCAGCTGGAGGATCTTCCACATCAGCACAGTTGCCTGCAAAGGACAGAGCAGCCCGAGACAGCGCTCAGTGCCGAGGTGTTCGTGTGGCAGGGCCCGAGAACGGGAGGGAGAGGCCTGGAGAGCCACATGGGAGCACCGGGCCTGGTGGCCCTGAAGCTGCCCCGAGGCCAGGTTTCAGCCCAGCGCCTGAGGCAGGGAGACGCCGTGAGGGAGGGAGGATGGAGAGCTGCTGGAGAGGTGGCCTTGGGCCAGCAAAGGCCAGTTGCAGAAACTCACAGCCAGGACAAAGACACCCGTTTTGTCCCCATCGGAGGTGCACGTGCTGTGCTCTGGCCAGCTGCCCAGCACATCGAGGAGTACGAGCATGGCCGGCTCTGCAGTCCTGGGCGAACACATGATGCTCTTCCACATGGTCAAAGCAGCTCTGTGGGGTCAGAGCTCTGTCTCAGGGGGGTCTGAGACACAGCACCGTGGCCTGGGCAGCAGTGGGGACCTGAGCTGGCTGCCAGCCCTGCCTCTGCCCACTGCCCCTCACCAGTAGCACTCAGGCAGCCCAGCCCTGTAGGGACGGGCCCCTGAGGGGCAGCGAGGGAGCAGCAGGCTCGGGGGCTGATGTGCCAGGGCTGGCAAAGGGAGCAGCCAGAGGGCCCTGGGACTCTCTGTTGGTCAGACACCTGGGACAGGCTGTACAGGCTGATGGGCTGGGGAGCCCTGAGCCCTCTGGGCAGGTGGGCCCCATACCTGTCACACAATGGGGCCACACGCAGGAGCGTCATGACTACATCAGCGGGCCGTTCTTCGGTGAGATCCAGCAGGGTCCTGTTCAGCCTGTGCTCAGCAAACTGGTTGGCCTCGAGCCACTGGTGGATGTACCTCACCATGGCGGGCACCTGGAGAAGGCACGAGGACACTTGGAAAGCTGCCAGAGGGAGGAATGTGCCCAGCTGCCCCAGAGAAGTGCTTCCCTTGCCACCACACTGCCATGGCCTCAAAGGCCTCCAGGGAGCAGCAGACGTGGCTTGGGAGGCCAAGTAATTCCTGGGAGGCTCAAACCCTGGCCACAGGCTGCTTACTTGCTTTGCATTGGAAAACCCCTCCTCTACCAGCATATCAGCCAGGGCAGCACAGGTCTGGGTTTTGAAGATGTGCGAATATGCTCTGGGCCCTGTGCCCATGGTGGTCTCTTCCTCCCGGATCCTCTTCAGGAATTTGCAAACCAGCTGTAGGAGAAGGGCAGGAAGCCAGGGATGTTCCACGGAATGCTCCAGGCGTGGTGCTTGGCTGAGCAGTGCCAGCAGGCCCAGCCCAGGTGGGGATGGCTGCAGGTACCTGCGCTGTTCTGCGGAAGCGGCCACGGGTGCGTTTCTGCTCTTGTGTGCGCTCCACGGCTGCACCTGGCAAAGAGCGAGCGCAGCCCGAGCTGAGGGGCTGCGGGAGAGGCCGGAGAACACAGCCCAGCCCTGCACTGCCCAGGCAGGGACAGCCCTGCGACGCCCCAGGGCATGGAGCACGGCTGTGGGGTGTCTGCCCGGCCCCTATTCCATCCTGTCCATGGGCATGTCCCCAGGGGATGGGATGGGATGGGATGGGATGGGATGGGATGGGATGGGATGGGATGGGATGGGATGGGATGGGATGGGATGGGATGGGATGGGATGGGATGGGATGGGATGGGATGGGATGGGGCGAGGCCAAGCTGGCTGCAGCTACTAACCCTGCAGCCCAGCAGCCCAGCTCTGCCACTCACCCTCCTGCAGCTGCTTGAATGGCACCCCTTCTTCAGTCTCGTGTGCAGGGGCAACTCCAGGGCCTTCTTCCTCTTCCTCCCCCCAGGCCAGCTTGGGCACTCTTGGGGGTCTCTGCTCCATGTCAGTGGCTGGATTTGTGGCTACTTGCAGGAGAGATGCCTCCAGGTCAGACACGAACGAGTGTGCTGTGTGGGGGCTCCTCACAGCACTGCTCTGTCCTGTCCTGTGCTGTCAAGTGCTTGGAACACTGTGGCATGGCCTTGTCACCGCCAGCTCCTATGTCACCACGTGTCACAAAGGGACCTTGGACACGCTGTTCCATGCCATGCTGACCATGCTGCAGCATGTCACAAAGGGCCCCTGCACACACTGCCCCCTGCGCTATGGCCGCCTCCAGCCCACCCAAGATGGCCAGGTTAGAAGGAATCCCTCACCCCAAGTGTCCAAGACAGGCTGACAGAGTCTTTAGGAACGGCTCAAACCATCAGCAAACGCTGCCCTGCTCTGCGGGCTCAGGGCAGCAGGAGCCCCCGCAGCTGGGAAGTGCACAGGGCCTTCCACAGAAGCTGGCACTGCCTCCTTGAGACATGTCCCAGCTGGTGGCCATCCTAAACCCGCAGGTGTGGCACGCACAAGGAATGTGTGGGTCAGGGCACGAATGCTGCTCTGACCCCTGGGGCCCGGGGAGCGCTGACACCAGCAGGTGTGGCAGAGTCCCTGCCCAAGCAGACCTGCCACCCCCCGAGCCCTGGCAGCGCTGGTGCCCTGTCTTCTGCCCCAGAGACCTGTGCCCCTGGGGGGCTTCTGTGCCAGAGGGAGCCAAACCCACGTGCACTGGGGGGCTGTGCTCCTGCCTGCAGGGGCTGTTGGCAGGAGCACCTGGAGCAACTGCTGGCAACACTTGGTCTCTGTCAGAAGCTCTTACTCCATGCTGAAATTATTTTCTCATTGAAGTTATTGCCTTCAGCACAAAAACACCTTAGCAGCAAAGGCACAGAAGAATCTGGCAAGTAAGAATCCTCAGTTCAGGAAAGCTTTACTTTCCATTGCTCAACTCAAGTAGTTCCAAAACATTGCAAACTTCCCAAATTAATTGGGATAGCCTGAGGAGGAGAAGATTTGGAATTTTGCTTCCCATCTCAAAGCAGCAACTCATTTGCCTTAACCTCATCCATTGAGGGTCACTTTACAGAACATAACACTACACAAAACAAGGGCAAAACCAAGGGCCATTCTTTGGTTTGCAAATGGTTTTCTATGAAGGGATGATAATATCCTAATTATCTTAAGGAATAAAAGCTCTCAAGAAATGAAAGTCCACTCAGTGTTACAAAAGTAGCCCAAACAAATGAATTGAAGGAAAAAAGGCTAATCCTCCCCCTGGTAGAGATATCAAATTGTCCAGTAAAGTACAGCTCTCCCCTCTTGTTCCTTGCAGGAGAATCAGGACCATGAAGAGGAAAAATCACAAATATTCTTTCTGCCCTCCGTAACCAAAGCTGTGCCAAACCAGAGATGCTGCCTTCAAACTGACTCAAATTCCAACCTAAACCGCTCACCTTCCAGACAGCTCCTTCCCCAACACCCCACCAACACCAACACCCCCAAACTCCGGCACAGAAGCCCTCAACACCCCGTCAGGGGCCCCAGCTGCCCCCGTCCCTCTGCAGAGCTTTCCCACCCTCCAGCAGATGCCCGGGTTCCCTGCACGTGCCATGGGATGGCACTCAGGAGGATCTGCTCCGAGGCCTTCCCCTGGAGCGAGCTCAGGCTGCCAGGCCTACGGGTCCTGGATCATCCTTCCCACCGAGCCTTCCTGTGCACGGCTGTTCCATCTGCACCTTTGGGCTCAGCTCGGACTTCTCCACCTAACCAGGAGTGTTGCAGCGCGCGTGTGCGGGGCGTGCTGGACGGCTGTGGCACAGGCGTGACTGTCCCCCTGCGAGCTCTGCAATTCCCAGTTATCGGCAGCTCTGGCGCAGGGACAGACAGCGATGACACGGGTCTGGGTGTAGAACAAGATGGATTTATTCCTGGGCTCCCCAGCAAGACTGGGGGGCGGGGGTGAACAGAAGTTTTTATACAGCAACTCAGGAGGTGGGTGTAGGAAAGTGAACCAGTGAGGATATGGCAAGGGAGGAATATAAGGTGGGGCAAATAGCTTATGAGCCTATCAGGGAAAACAGGGGAGGGGAATAATACAAAGTAAGGAGTGGGGTATCGAGGGCAGCAAGACAGACACCGAACTCTCTGGAGAAAGGGGTAGGGATAGGGAGGATTGACAGCTTGGAAGGGAGGAGGTTAGGGAAGAGCTTGGGAAAATTGGCAACAGGGACAGGGAGTGGATTAGGGGGGAGAAGAGGGGGAAAACATGGATTCAAAGCAAAACACACCACAATATCTCCCTGTGTCTTTTTACAAAAGGGAGGAGAGTTCTGGGGTTCAAAACAAATTAATGAATCTATTACATAGCATATCATATACATAATCTTTCATATAACAGATTTTAGCATGTGACAAATTATTACAGCAACAGAAAAGAATTCAAAAATTATCAGGGAAAAATGAACTACTCATGACCATAACCCATGGGGTAAGGATCTACTTCACATAAGAAACTTAATCTAAAATATACAAAGTTATTATATACGGAATCATGGTCCAGAGGAGGAATTGCAGTGGAATTATCTTGAAGTAAGACTGGGCTTGAAGCATGAATCACCGAGGAATCTGCAGGTTCTGGCTTTCTGGGGTTTGAAAGTGATTTTGGAGGTCACTCCTCCTGTAGGATGTGATCAGCGAATGGAGATGTGGTCTTGCTCATTTTATTTTATGCAACTGCGGGTATTAACTGGACAGAATGATTCCTCTCTCTATAATATATAACTTCTTAAGCAGATTATTCTAAAGTATCAAGAATATAATGAACAATTTTTTAGTCAAGAAATTTAGTTGGGAATGTGGGAAAATGGTTAAACAAAAATCAACAAAGATCATGAAGTTTAAATATGGTCTAAAGGTAAATTAATGAACTCTTTTTCCAAAGCCTACTGTGAAAACTTTAAAACAATATTGAAATTAAAAGGAACATTTAGTAGGGTATAATTCAGGAAATGGATGGGGAACTTGGGCAGTCACTCTTGAATAATTTTGTCCTTATATTCATTCAATTGTTTATTTTTATTTTCATTATGATGATAGTATTTTTTTTTTACTTTGGACTGTTTTTTCTTATGTGATCTTTCTTTTTACAGGTGAAACAAATTTTTGACTTCGATGGGCAAACATTCACCTCATGTCTCTTTTTTCTATACTTAAAACATGTTTTAAATTGTTCTCTTTGTTTCGTTTTTAATTTATCTCAACTGTGGAAGCTTGTAGGTTAATGATCTTGAACGGTTTCCACAAAGGCTTTGAAGGGTCAAGGGCTTTGGGGAGATTCTTCCAAAAATTAAATGAAAATTGAATTCATAATTGATTCAGTTCATAGGAAGAAATATGATTACTTTGGCGACTGCCACAAGTGTTATGGGGTATCGATAAGGGGACGAACCTGGGCGCCGCCATCCTAGGGAGAGACAAAATGGAGGATTCCAGGTCTGGGTTTCCAGCTCCACCTTCCTCCGAAGGAGGTCTCTCCATAAAAGAGGGTGATCTCCCAAGAAGGAGGGTCCCCTGACGGGAGGCCCCATAGGCGATCCTCCCCCCAGAGGAGGAGCCGGAATAAGGAATGGGGGATGGTCCAACCCCACCTTCCAACAAAGGGCACTGGCCCCACACGCGATTCGTGCAGGGGCCTCTGCGGAAGGGGTGGGGCTGGCGGGAAACTTGGGGCCGGAGAAGAAGGGTCCAGGCAGGAAAGGGTGTTCCAAGCGGTGTGGCCATCACCACCTTGGAAAGGAGTGCCGAGTGCACTGCAGTTCCCTCAAGAGGTCTGAACAGTGTCCAGCGGGGTGCTTGGGGTGCTGTGGCCAACACCATCCCCAAGGGAGGATAGGGTAGGGTTTTGGGAAGACCGAGGGACAGAGGGTACAGGGAGCTTCACAGAAGCCACAGGGGAACTTACAGGGGAGGAGCCCAACGCAGCTAAATTTCAACGAGGTGCATGGGTGTCAGGGGCTTCTTGCATAATATTAGATTCTCCCCTATTCTTATAAACGTGCCATCGTTTGATGTAAAATTTCTGCCCTATTCTTGTCTTTTCTACTCTCTCAGCCCCCATGGGATACCCCAGCCTTTGGGGGAGAGCCCAGCTTTGGGTAAGTGAGAGACTAGAAAAGCACCTCCTGATAAGTGGAGACTACCCTCAGGGGATGCCCCAACCTTTTGGGGAAGAGTGAGGATCCAAGGGAGTGATGGTGAAGATCCCCTTGGATCAGGAGGGTACCCTGTGGTCTCCGCAAGCTTGGCCACCAGCTTGTGGAGACTAAACCCACCCGCCAGGAAAATACCCTGCCTCGGCTCACTTACCCTCAGAGCTGTCCTTTGCTTTTAGTTAGTTTTAGCTAGCTGAGGCAAAGAAGTTCCCTGGACTGTGGCTTTTCCTTTTCTTCAGACCTGCTCAAACCTGCTCTGGACTGAGCACCCAGAAGAGCACTGGCAGCTCACACCTGTGGCCCACCAGGCCCGGCCTGGGCCGCAGCATTTCCAGTGCCGGAGGGACCGATAAGAGACTGAGTGAGCGGAACTGCAGCCCGGGGAGGGGACTTTCTGAGTTTATGTCTCTTTTGGAGCAGCAAGAAGTTTTATTGTCTAATATTCATTAGGTTTTCTTGCTTAATAAAGAGTTTTTTCCATTTTCCACCAAAGGGGTATTTTTTCCCGAATCAGTTGGGGGGAGGGGCTGATTGAAGCTGTTTCCTAGAGGAACTCTTTTGGGCGTTCTTTCCCAAATTTGCCCTAAACCAGGACAGTGAGGAAGATCAGTGCAGCACCCATGCGAGTCACAGGCCCCGAAGTTAGAGCCCAACATCCTCCAGCTAGAGAGAGAGGGTACAGCCCACAGGCTGGCCTGTGATTCTTTCTGTGTGACCATGGGGAAAACATAGGAAGGTGGGATGGGAAACCCACTTCTGTCCTGGCAGCGTGGTCACATCCACTCAAGGAGGGAAACACTAACCAAGGGAATTCCAGTACAGGGAAGGCAGCCTCAGCCTCACATGACCAAGCTCCCGGGTATGATCTGTCAGATCCCCTTGAAGGTACCTCTACCATGTATGCCCAGGAAAGAAATAAGAACCAGGGTTAGAAGGGCTCTGCCTCTAGCAAGGGAGAGGCACGAGGAAACCGGATCTTCTGGATGGTGTGGATCCGATGGCCTGGCACATCAGAGCCACAGAACTATGAAGCCTTAGCTGATACTGGTGTGCAGTGTACCCTAATGCCATCAGGACATGTGGGGGCAGAACCTGTTTCCATTGCTGGGGTGAAGGGGGGATCGCAGCAATTGGCCCTGGTGGGAGCCGAGGTGAACCTGACTGGGAAGGAGCGGCAGAAACATCCATTGTGACCGGCCCAGAGGCCCCGTGTATTCTGGGCATAGACTTCCTCCAGAACGGCTGTTACAGAGACCCAAAGGGACTCAGGTGGGCTTTTGGCATAGCTGCTGTAGAGGCAGAGGACATTAAGCAATTGAACACCTTGCCTGGACTATCAGAAAACCCATCTCCAGTAGGACTCCTGAGGGTGGAAGAGCAACAAGTCCCAATTGCCACTTCGACAGTGCACGACCGGCAGTGTCAGACAAATCAAGGTGCTGTGATCCCCCTCCACAGAATGATCCGTGAGCTGGAGAGCCAAGGGGTGGTCAGTAAGGCCCACTCACCCTTCAACAGCCACACTTGGCCTGTGCGAGCCCCACTTGTCTGACAGACAATGGACATTGACTGTGGACTTGAATGAAGTGACTCCACTGCTGAGCGCTGGAGTCCAAGGCAGCAAAGTGGTACGCCACTATTGACATTGCCAATGTGTTTTTCTCCATTCCTCTGGCAGCAAAAGGCAGGCCTCAGTTTGCTTTTACCTGCAGGGGCGTGCAGTACACCTGGAACCGACTGCCCCAGGGTGGAAGCACAGCCCCACCATCTGCCATGGACTGGTCCAGGCTGCACTGGAAATAGGTGACGCTTCGGAGCACCTGCAGTACATCGATGGCATCATTGTGTGGGGGAACACAGCAATGGAAGTATTTGAGAAAGGAAAGAGGATCATTCAGATTCTGCTGGAAGCCAGCTTTGCCATCAAGAAGAGCAAAGTCAAAGGGACCTGCCCAAGAGATCCATTTCCTGGGAGTAAAGTGTCAAGATGGACGGGGTCAGATTCCCACTGAGGTCATCTGTCGCGGTGCCTCCGGTGGTCAGCAGCTAGCCCGATGTTAGGCACACTGGACAACAAAGGCCACCCCCTATGGCCACCGCGGGCGAGGGGAGTGACCTGTGAGTCCTGCTGCACCAGACCTGAGAGGGACAAAGACGCCTGGAGTCCTTCATAGGCTGCTAAAATTTTCTTCTCTGTTGGAGTATAGTTGGCTTCAGACCCTCTATAGCTCCGACTCCAAAATCCCAGTGGTCGGCCTCGAGTCACATCAAGCACATTCTGCCAAAGGCTTCAGGACAGACCATGGTTCCTGGCTGCAGAGTAGAGCACGTTCTTCACATCTGGTCCTGTCCTGACTGGGCCAAGAGCTACTGCATGAGCAATTTCCTGCTTTATCTGGGTGTCCTCGGTTGACTGTATGATGCCTTTATCCCCAATCGTCTGCCCTGTTTATGTTGAATAATAAGTTCTACACCTTTAAGACTTGTTCCAGGAGTGAAAGGGAGCAGGGAAGAAGCGCGGAGTTTGTTTTCAAGAACTGCACTCCCTCCTCCACATTCCTGCTCCTGGACTGTGTCGTCTGCGGATGGACAGACAGCGAGAGAGAGCTCTCCTTTGTTTTTTCTTTTCCTAGTTAGTTTTAGCTAGCTGAGGCAAAGAAGTTCCCTGGACTGTAGTTTTTTCTCTTTCTCTGGACCTGCTCTGGACTGAACCCCCTGAAGAGCAGCGGCAGCAGCACCTGTGGCCCAGCGGGCCGGGCCTGGACCGCAGCATTTCCAGCGCCGGAGGGACTGATCAGAGACTTAGTGAGCCCAGCTGCAACCCGGAGGATTTTTCCTGAATTTGTCTCTCTCTTGGAGTAGCGAGAAGTTTTATTGTTTAATATTGTTTAAAATTGCTTGTTTAATAAACAGGTTTTTTCCACTTTCCTCCAAAGAAGTATCCTTCCCGAACTGGTTGGGGGGGGGGAGGGGCCAATTGAGTCTGCTTTCCTAAAGGAAACCCTTTTAGGGGTCTTTCCCCAAATTTGACCTGAACCAGGACAAATACATTTATTGGCGCCCAACTACTGGGGCTCAAAAAAAAAAAAAAGTGGAAAAACCTTTATTCCTTCACTGATTGGATGTTGGTTGTGCTTATTTTTGTAGTGGGTTAAAGCAGTCAGTAGCCATGTCGCTTACATTCATAATGTCTCTTGGTGTAGAGTCCTTCATGTGGTTCTGGTCTTTAGGCTTTTTTTGAGGTTTTAGTACTTTTCTGGTCACTAGGATTCTTGTCCCTTACACGTAGTTTTTACAGTAGAAGAGCACAGATTAAAATAGCTATTGGGCTGGGCTTGGTGATAGTGATTTATAAGGTGCTTGTAAAGATACTGGAGTCTGTTCAAGATATGTATAGTTTATGGTTTTTTCGTCCTACCCTGCATCCTAGTTCCAGTAGTATGTTCTGGGGGTTTATTAGTAATTGCACCCAGTTTGTTAGAGGAGGAGCAGGGCATGAGGTTTTCCAGCCTCTCCTTTTCTTCTTCTCTTTTGAATCGATTATGTCACTTTTTGAGAATGTTCAGTTTCCCCTGAATGTTAAAGAGACCATCTTTCTGGTATCTATTCTGGTAAACTTCATTTATACAGCCTACAGCTTCTCCAGAGTGAAGGCTGAGATGTCCAGAGGAGCTGATGAAGCCCCTCACCCAGGTGTGGAAAATCCTGAGTGGTGTGGAGAATGGGAAAATATGGGCCAGATCCTGAAGGAATTTTCTGACCCTGTGGAGTGGGATTTTCCATGTGAACAAATTCAAAACCCAGCTGAAGTGGGGAAATATCTGAAAGAGAAGTGCCATGATGACTCTAAGAAGGAAAAGCTCATTGCAATAAGCTGGGCCTTGGCTTATGCTTATCGCACCCTGCTACATACTGTAGGCCGGCAGACAGAGGAAGGGGGGCAGGGAGATAAACCAGCAGCTATCCCAGTCACTCAGGCTGCAGCCAACACCCCAGTTACTCAGGCTGTAGCTAAACCAGACAGTAACCCTGAGCCACTGGCAGTCGCTGTGGGGAAGAAGAAAAGCAAAACCGACCGGCCAGGGACTGACAACGATGATCCAGGAGAAGGACCCTCAAAGCTAATTACTGACACAAAAGCCGGGGTTAGGGCAACTGAGGCAGGATCAGAAGCCACCCCTGAGTCCTATTCCCTGAAGGACCTTCGTGGCCTAAGAAAGGATTACACTCGACGATCTGATGAGTCTATAATCCGTCTTTGGGATGCTGCAGGCGAGGCTACAATTCTGGATGGTAGTGAAGCAAGACATTTGGGATCCCTATCACATGATCCTGTCATTGACCAAGGAATGATGAGGGGGGCTAACCCTCACCGCCTCTGGGCACGGGTTCTGGAAAGTGTAGCACAAAGATACCTGTGTGCAGATGATCTTTATATGCAGCAGACCCAGTGGAAGACTATAGAACAAGGGATCCAACGCTTGAGGGAAATGGCAGTGGCAGAGATTGTCTTCTTGGATGATGTAGATACTGTAAATCCAGACTTGGTACCGTGTACATCCGTGATGTGGCAAAAACTTGTAAGACTTGGGCCACAAGAATATGCTTCTGCTGCAGCAATAATGAAGCGAGATGAGGGTGAGGAGACTGTGCTCGATATGGCAAAGAAGCTCCGAGCATATGCAGATGCTGTACATTGCCCAACCCATGCCAGAATTGCAGCAGTGGAAGCATGTCTGCAGACACTAAAAGACGAGATAGAGGAAAATCATAAGAAACTCAGGGAGGAGATGAAAGAGGGTTTTCTCCAAGTCTCAGCAATACAAATCAGAGGTCCTGGTACCCAACGCAGACGGTCCCCAGATGAGGAAAGAAGGCACATCTCACGAGCTGAGCTGTGGTTCTTCCTGCGTGATTGTGGAGAAAATATGAGGAAATGGGATGGGAAACCTACTGGTGCTCTGGCACAAAGGGTGCGTGAATTGAAGGGAGGCAAGACTCCAAAAGGAGTTTTCACCAAAAGGGAAGCAGCTCCAGTGACTCATAATCAAACTGCCGTATATGATGATGATGACGATATTTTCGATCCCCTTGAAGGAACCTCCAAGACATATGCCCCAGGAAAGAAGGATAACCAGGCTTAGAGGGGCCCTGCCTCTAGCCAGGTAGAGGCTAGGGAAAACCGTATTTTTTGGACTGTGTGGATTCGTTGGCCTGGCACATCAGAACCACAAGTATATAAAGCTTTGGTCGACACTGGTGCACAGTGCACATTAATCCCATCAAAATATGTGGGGGCAGAACATGTTTCTATTGCTGGTGTGACAGAGGGATCACAGGACTTTACTTCGGTGGAAGCTGAGATCAGCCTGACTGGAAATGAGTGGAAGAAACAGTCCATTGTGACTGGCCCAGAGGCCCCATGTATTTTACACATAGACTTTCTCCGAAGTGGGTATTTCAAAGACCCAAAGGGACTCAGGTGGCATTTGGGATAGCAGCTGTAGAGACAGAGGGCATCAAGCAATTGAACAGCTTACCTGGATTATCAGAAAACCCATCTGCAGTAGGACTCTTGAAGGTAGAAGATCAACGAGTACCAATTGCCACCTCAATGGTGCACCGCCGGCAGTACCGAACGAATCGAGATGCCGTGATCCCCATCCACAAAATGATCCGTGAGCTGGAGAGCCAAGGGGTGGTCAGCAAAACCCACTCACCTTTCAACAGCCCCATCTGGCCTGTGCGTAAATGTGAAGGAGAATGGAGATTGACTGTGGACTACCGTGCGTTGAATGAAGTGACTCCACCACTGAGCGCTGCTGTGCCGGACATGCTGGAACTCCAGTATGAGCTGGAGTCCAAGGCAGCAAAGTGGTACACCACTATTGATATTGCCAATGCATTTTTCTCCATTCCTCTGGCAGCCGAATGCAGGCCTCAGTTTGCTTTTACCTGGAGGGGCGTGCAGTATACCTGGAACCGATTGCCCCAGGGGTGGAAGCACAGTCCTACCATCTGCCATGGACTGGTCCAGGCTGCACTGGAAAAGGGTGAGGCTCCAGAACATCTACAGTATATTGATGATATCATTGTGTGGGGGAACACAGCAGCAGAAGTGTTTGAGAAAGGAGAGAAAATCATCCAAATTCTCCTGAAAGCTGGTTTTGCCATCAAGAAGAGCAAAGTCAAGGGACCTGCTCGAGAGATCCAGTTCCTGGGAGTGAAGTGGCAAGATGGACGGCGTCAGATTCCTACAGATGTCATCAACAAGATCACAGCCATGTCTCCACCAACCAGCAAGAAAGAAACACAAGCTTTCCTAGGTGCCATAGGTTTTTGGAGACTGCACATTCCCGAGTATAGCCAGATTGTGAGCCCTCTCTACCTGGTCACCCGCAAGAAGAACACTTTCCACTGGGGCCCTGAACAGCAGCAGGCCTTCACCCAGATCAAGCAAGAGATCGCGCAAGCAGTAGCCTTTGGCGCAGTCAGGACAGGACCAGATGTAAAGAATGTGCTCTACTCTGCAGCCGGGAGCCATGGTTTGTCCTGGAGCCTTTGGCAGAATGTGCTTGATGTGACTCGAGGCCGACCACTGGGATTTTGGAGTCGGAGCTATAGAGGGTCTGAAGTCAACTACACCCCAACAGAGAAGGAAATCTTGGCCGCCTATGAAGGAGTCCAGGCGTCTTTGTCCTCGTCGCAGAGGGTCCCTCTCATGTCTGGTGCAGCAGGACTCACAGGTCACACCCCTCGCCCGCGGTGGCCATAGGGGGTGGCCTTCGTTGTCCAGTGTGCCTAACATCGGGCTAGCTGCTGAACACCGGAGGCACCGCGACAGATGACCTCAGTGGAAATCTGACCCCGTCCATCTTGACACTTTACTCCCAGGACATGGATCTCTTGGGCAGGTCCCTTTGACTTTGCTCTTCTTGATGGCAAAGCTGGCTTCCAGCAGAATCTGAATGATCCTCTTTCCTTTCTCAAATACTTCCATTGCCGTGTTCCCCCACACAATGATGCCATCGATGTACTGTAGGTGCTCCGAAGCGTCACCTATTTCCAGTGCAGCCTGGACCAGTCCATGGCAGATGGTGGGGCTGTGCTTCCACCCTGGGGCAGTCGGTTCCAGGTGTACTGCGCGCCCCTGCAGGTAAAAGCAAACTGAGGCCTGCCTTTTGCTGCCAGAGAAATGGAGAAAAACACATTGGCAATGTCAATAGTGGCGTACCACTTTGCTGCCTTGGACTCCAGCTCATGCTGGAGTTCCAGCATGTCCAGCACAGCAGCGCTCAGCAGTGGAGTCACTTCATTCAAGTCCACAGTCAATGTCCACTGTCTGTGTGGTAAGATAGGGACAGGCGAAGCGGAAGATTACCGGAATGTCACGGAAAGATAGGCCCCTTCCCCCCTTCTCTCTCCCCTGCTTATCTGCTACCCCAGGAGTCAGAAAAGAATGTAGCCACACCTGTCCTGGTAAAGTTCCACTACCCACTATCCTCCGAGACCCCAAACCCCCCTCTGACGTAGCAAAGACTCCTAAACCTATATAAACCCACGAAATAGGATAATAAACGCTTTTCAACCGTCTGCCATATTGGCATCTGCGTGTGTTGATTAGCCCGAGTGGCTTGGACGAGACCAGGCCGCCGTGCTGCCTTATCTGAACCAGGTTCCTGGTTGTCTTTCATAAAGACAACATACTGGTGCCGGAAACCCGGGACAAAAGAAGAAAAATTTGCCCGGCGGACGGGTTTCACCTGGACAGAAGCAGCGGCCAGGACGGTCGGACCGTACCCAGGCGTAAGGGGAGACGTCCCTAGGATCCGCGGGCGTCATGGACGCAATGGCAAGGATCGTGAGTGCTATTTATTCACAGTGGGGTATTGGGTGTAAGCTCAAGGATTTTCATCTTGCCATGGCGAGATTGCTTGAGCTAGGGGCAATAGAGCGTCCCGTGGATGTATTACATCCGGAAATATGGGACAAATGCACTGCCGCGCTAGCCGAAGACACAAAATCTTCCGGCAGCGGCAGAAATCTTAAAGCGTGGGGCAGAGTAGAAAAAGCCCTACGCAAAGCGATAGAGGAGCAGGAGACATGGACCACGGCGCGCACGTGTTTATTAGTTACTCCTAAACTCGGCGTGGGGGCGGGGACGCAGACTGCCCCTGAGAGCGATTCGCTCGGCAGCGGAGACCCGGGGGGGCTCAGCGCGACACCCGCTCCCCCAGATCAGAGCCCACCCCCCCCCGCAGGAACCCCCCGCGACACCCCCGCCGCCGAAAATCCCCAAAAACCCCCCCCCGCGCAAACCCCCCGAGAGACCGCAAATTCCTCCGAGCCGCCGCCGCCGCCCGCCCGCGATCCGATACCGGAGACGCAAGAGCACGCGGAGCGCTTCTGGCAAGGGCTGCTAAAAGAAGCCCGAGCCGCCGAAACGGCGGTTTGGGAAGACGGCGCGGCCACGCCGCCACCATATCCGTTTGAAAATGGCGCCGGGAGCGAGGGAGAGGGGCGGGGCTCGGGCGGTCCCGGCGCGAACACCCGAGGGGGGGAGCGCGATCTCGGGAATGCGCGCGCGCGGGAGAAAGGGGCGGAGGGCGGCGCGGGACACAGAACCGATCGGCAGCTGCGCCGGGAGCCGCCACCATATAAGGCAAAAACCACCCCCCGCGGTAGGCGCGGCGAGCCGGGGGGGCGGGAACGGCCCCTCCCCCGAGGGGGGGAGCGAGCCCGGGGCCGAACAAAACGGCACGGAGCCCCGGAAGTACGCCGGCACTCGTCTTCCGACTCAGAGAGCAGTAACAGCTCCAGCAGCTCAGAGGAGCTGACGGAAGCTAGCGATGGCTCCGATTCAGACGAAACGGAACCGGCACGGCTTGAAACAAAGCCGAGTAAAGCTCTAAGCCGCGCCGAAAAACAACTACAATACGAATCAGCCCAGTTTACTGACTGGGGGAAAATTAAGATAGCTTGTGCGGAATGGTCCCCGGCGGCCGCCATACAAGCGTTCCCAGTCCGGCTTACCGGCCCGGAAGGGAACCAACAAAGGGTCTATACCCCGATAAACCCAAAAGATATACAGTCAATTGTCAAAGCCATTGCGGAAAAGGGGATCAACTCGGCTATGGTTACTACGTTAATAGATGGTCTTTTTAGCAATGATGACTTGCTTCCCTTTGATATTGAACGGATAGGGCGTATGTTATTAGACGGAGCGGGAATGATTGTCTTTAGGCAGGAGTGGGAGGATAATTGCAGAAAGCAGCTAGCCCAGGCGTCCGGCGCGCGGCAGCCCCTACACAGGTCGAGCTTATCCAGACTGATAGGAAAGCATGATGATATGATCACACCACAGCAGCAAGCCGCACAGATGCAGGCTGAGGAGGTCAGAGCGACCACTCGGGCTGCTAGAGAGGCAATTTACGCCGCCTCCCGAGTCGTGGCTAAGCCGGCACCATGGTCCACCGTGAGGCAGGCAGAGAGCGAAAGCTTCACACAGTTTGTGGATCGCCTGCAGGCAGCAGTAGATTCCTCTACCCTGCCGGCAGAGGCAAGAGGCCCCGTGGTGGCCGACTGCCTGCGTCAGCAGTGCAACTCCGTCACTAAGGATATCTTACGTTCCCTGCCAGCCGGGGCTAGCCTGGCGGACATGATCAGACATGTAGTGAGGGAGGAACACCTGACGCCCATTCAGGCAGCCGTCCACACCCTGACCAATGCCATGGCGTGTTTCAAGTGCGGGGAGGCGGGTCACATTGCGGTGAGCTGCCCACAGCCGGCACGGCGGCCCGCCGCAGCGCCTCCGCCCCAAACGCGCCCGCGGGGATCCTGCTGGGGCTGCGGGAGGAAGGGACATCTGGCTAGGGAATGCAGATCCCGAGCCCAGGGAAACGGAAAGGGGAGAGGGCCAGCGGGCCGCACCCAGCCCCCTCCCGCTGCGAATATGAGGCGGCCCATCCATGCCAACCCCCAATGGGGCGGGGAGCCCTCGTACCCCATTCTCCCACAGGAAGCAGCCAACTTCATACCCCTGCCAGCGAGTATCACGGCACAGCCTGCGGCGCCTTCGTACCCACCGCCACCGCAAGCAGCGCCTGTGCCACAGGGTCAGCAGGGGACGCTCCAGAACAGGACAACCCCTGGGTGGCCCTGGCCCTAAAAATAGGGAGGGAACCCCCGAAAATCTGGGGGACATGCCGCCTTTATGACAGTCAGGACCCTCATGTAATAGGACTTCAGTTTTGGGCAGACACAGGAGCAGACTGCACAATCCTACCCCAAGCCCTGTGGCCCCGACACTGGCCGTACAAGGAAGTATCCCCAGTGAACGGGGTGGGGGGGCTGTCCCGGGCCTGGAAAAGCACCCAATTGGTAGCTATAACGCTCCATACAAAGAAAGGACCAGAACAAACAGTAGCAATCCACCCCTATATCTTGCAAAACTCCCCACCCCTGATAGGGAGGGACGTTCTCGCTATGCTAGGAGTCAGGATCACAAATTTATGATGAGGGCCACTGCTGTGCACCCACTGCTGCCAATCAAACTGACCTGGAAATCACCAGACCCCGTATGGGTTGAGCAGTGGCCCCTGTCAAAGCCTCGAATGACAGCCTTGCTGGAACTGGTCGACCGCGAGCTACAAAAGGGCCACATCGAACCCTCCACCAGCCCGTGGAACACCCCTGTGTTTGTAATCCCCAAGAGATCAGGAGAAGGCTACCGCCTCGTCCACGACCTGAGGGAAGTAAACAAAATAATTCAGCCCATGGGTCCAGTTCAGACACTGCTGCCCACGAACTCAGCCATCCCCGAAGGGCAGCCTTGCGCAGTACTGGACATCAAAGACTGCTTCTTTTCAATACCCCTGCATGCCGAGGACAAAGAACGGTTCGCCTTCTCCATCGTGTTCCCGAACGGCGAGCGACCTAACCTCCGCTTCCAATGGAAGGTGCTACCTCAAGGCCTTGTGGACAGCCCGACCATATGCCAGATCACCGTGGACAGGGCACTGATGCCAGTCCGACACTCCCACCCTGCTGCGACCATCATTCAGTACATGGACGACATCCTCGTCGCCGCACCGTCAGCAAGCCAAGTGGATCACCTAGTGTCCACGATCACGGAAACCCTCCAGGCCAACGGCTTCGAGATCGCGAACACGAAGATCAAGAGAAGACCGTGCGTGACCTTCCTGGGAGTGGGGATCACAAACTCCTACGTGACCCCACCCAGGATAAAAGTCCGCCGAGACATCAAGACCCTCCACGACATGCAGCGACTCGTAGGATCTCTGCAGTGGCTCCGCAACATCATCGTAGTTCCGCCAGAGGTCATGGACCCCCTGTATGACCTCCTGAAAGGAAAGCACCCGTGGGACCCCAAGGAGCTGACGCCGCAAGCAACGAAATCCCTCGACTTCATCGAACGTCAGATGTCCACCAGCCTGCTTGCCAGGTGGAACCCGGGCGTACCACTGGACTTATACGTCCACTTCACGCAGAAGGGAGGAGTGGGAGCACTTGCCCAAGGGCCTTCCGAAAAATCCCAGCCGATCCAGTGGGTGGTCCTCGGAAGACCGACTCACGCATTCTCCCCAGGAGTTGAGTGCATTGCTAACCTCATCACGAAAGGCAGGAGACTCGCCCTGAGACACCTGGGAACCGAGCCGGCAAGGATCCACCTCCCCTTTCGCAAGCGACCGACCACGGAGTCAACTGCAATATCGGAGCACCTGGCCCTCGCTCTCACCGGCTTCGGAGGAGAAATCTCCTACGCCACCAAACCACCCTGGACCCAGCTACTGACCATCGTCGACATAGATGTGCCACCGAAGGTCATGGACCGACCGCAACCAGGACCAACGGTCTTTACAGACGCCTCCTCCATGACTTCTACTGCAGCAGCAGTGTGGCAGGCAGGAGAAACATGGCATTGTGTCAAAACGTGTGACCCCACGCTGTCAGTGCAACAGCTGGAAGCAGCAGCAGTGGTCTTGGCATGCGGACTTTTCCAGGACGAACACCTCAACATCGTGACAGACTCTATATTCGTGGCAAAGCTCTGCCTAGCCATGTCAAGACCAGGTGTGTCAACATCCACGACGGCCTCCATGCTTGAAGAGGCACTCTCCTCACGCCAGGGCACCGTGTCCGTCATCCACGTCAACAGCCATAACCCAGTCAAGGGCTTCTTCCAGACTGGCAACGACAAAGCAGATGCCGCAGCGAAGGGAGTGTGGACACTGCAGGAAGCTCGTCAGCTGCACGAGTCACTCCACATAGGGGCCAAAGCACTGGCAAAAAGATGCGGGATCTCGACAGCAGACGCGAGGCACGTAGTGGCCACCTGCCCTCACTGCCAGAAGTCACCCCTATGGACCGGTGGAGTCAACCCGAGAGGCCTCAAGGCATCAAAAATCTGGCAGTCAGACTTCACCCTCTGCGAACTGCTGAAGCCCCGAGCATGGCTTGCAGTGACAGTGGACACCTACAGCAGAGTGATCATAGCGACACAGCACCTCAAACCCAACTCGAAGGCCACGATCCAGCACTGGCTGACAGTTATGGCATGGCTTGGTATCCCCAAGCAAATTAAAACTGACAATGCTTCCAATTTTATCTCTAAATCAGTGCGAGAATTCGCCTCAGTGTGGGGTATCACCTTAGCACAGGGAATCCCATATAACAGCACCGGACAGGCCATTGTCGAGCGAGCAAATCAGACCCTAAAAGCCAAGTTAGAAGTGTTGGCAAAGGCAGAGGGCTTTGCCAATTCCATCCCCTCAGGAGACCAGACACGCATGCTAGCAACCGCGCTGCTAGCACTGAACCAATTCCCTAGGGGAGATGAAGCAAACAGTCCCATTCGAAAACACTGGGCCACCCAGACACTAGAAGAGGGCCCACAGGTCATGGTCAAAAACGAGCTAGGCGAGTGGGAACGGGGCTGGAGACTGGTGCTTACGGGACGGGGGTACGCGGCAGTTAAAAGGGAGGGCAAGATCAGGTGGTGTCCACTCAGGTCGATCAAACCTGACCTTAAGAATGAAACTAATGGAAAACTGTGAGTTTTCGTTCGCAGGACACGCTCGTGGACCGTCCCCGCGACACACACACACCTGCTCCAGAGGGAGACAACGGACCACCAAGCCACCAGACAGAGCCTGAGCGTCCCACGGCGGTGAGACCCAGACTCGCACAGTGTCTCTGTGCAATCCTGCTGATGGGGTTTGTGGCCGGGGGGCAAGCCGACCCAGGCCACTATCCTCACCAGCCGTTCAGATGGGTCATGCAACATCTCTCAAGCGACAAGGTGTTCAAAGAGGTCACCACCGCAAACGCTCCATCCTTCGTATTCCATATAGCCGATCTGTTTCCAGGGCAACCGAAAACACGGCCCATAAACCCACGTATCGTACTCATGTACATATCCTATTGGTGCCCAGCGTCCAACCCAGGGAAAAGGTACTGTGACTACCCGGGATGGGGACATTGTGGGTATTGGGGTTGCGAAACCATTGTTACAGATGCCAGACCATGGGCAGACGGGTGGCAACCACAGGAGCCCGACAGATTCTTACAGTTCACCTGGGCACCCTTTGGCTGTGGAGACCACAATGCACAGCCTAGATATCGGGGGTGCGTAAGTTATAACATGACTGTCCTACAGCCAGATCACCCTAGCTGGGCCACGGGTAGAACGTGGACAGTGGTCCTCAAAGGACCAAGGAGGTGGGTGAATGTGAGAATTATCAGGCTCCAGCCGCCAACGCCTCGACCAGTGGGACCCAACAAAATTATCAGGAATGTGCTGGGAGGGAAAAACACAACCCACCTCAAAACCCTGACCCCAAAAGCCACTGACACCCCGACCGGCCTTGCAGATACCCCCCAGATAGGCCGCATGGCTGAGTCAGACCCAAACCCAATCTTTCGTATGCTAGAAGCTACCTTTTTAACCCTAAACGAAACCAAACCGAACCTAACTAACCCCTGTTGGCTTTGCTATGATATCAAACCCCCTTTTTATGAAGGCATTGCTTTGGACACCCCCTTCAGTTACTCCTCGGCCAGCGCCCCCCACCAGTGCAGATGGGACACTCCCCGCAGAGGAATCACCCTGAGTCAAATCACAGGACAGGGCAGATGTTTTGGGAATGCAACCTTAGCAAAGCAGAAAGGCAACTTCTGCACTAAAGTTGTCAAACCTAACAGAAAAACTAGCAAGTGGGTGATCCCATCTGCGTCTGGGATGTGGGTTTGCCAAAGGTCCGGAGTGAGTCCTTGTGTGTTCCTTGACAAATTCAATGATTCTACTAATTTCTGTGTCCAAGTTCTGATTGTCCCCAGGGTTTTGTACCACTCAGACGAAGAAATATACCATCTGCTCGAAGAACCTAACAGACTCCACAAAAGAGAAATAATCACAGGTATAACTATCGCGATGCTGCTCGGCCTGGGAGCAGCTGGCACCGCCACGGGCGTCTCAGCCATCGCGACCCAGCAACACGGGCTCTCTCAGCTGCAAATGACCATCGATGAGGACCTGCAGAGGATCGAGAAATCCATCTCCTATCTGGAGAAGTCAGTCTCTTCACTTTCAGAAGTAGTTTTACAAAATAGGCGAGGACTTGACCTTTTATTTATGCAGCAGGGAAGATTGTGTGCAGCTTTGAAGGAGGAATGCTGCTTTTATGCAGATCATACGGGAGTCGTTAAAGACTCCATGGCAGAACTCCGAGACAGACTGGCTCAGAGAAAGAGAGACAGGGAGACCCAGCAGAGCTGGTTCGAATCCTGGTTCAATCAATCACCTTGGCTCACCACTTTAATTTCTGCCCTGGTAGGTCCACTGGCAATACTGCTTTTGGCTATTACCATAGGACCATGCCTGCTGAACAAACTAGTCTCGTTTGTTCAAGCCCGTCTGGAAAGGGCAAACATTCTGTTCGTAGGCCACCAACAAATGCTATAAACCAAAAAACTGCAAACACAGTCAGTAGCTAAAGCCTTCAGCACCTGCCTTAAAAAATCTACCCTGATCTACTAAACCACCCTTTCCTTAACAAGTTACAAGTCTGTACCTCACTCCAATGTCTCTATCTGCAACTACCTCATTTTGTATGTGATAAGGAGGGGGGAGATGTGGTAAGATAGGGACAGGCGAAGCGGAAGATTACCGGAATGTCACGGAAAGATAGGCCCCTTCCCCCCTTCTCTCTCCCCTGCTTATCTGCTACCCCAGGAGTCAGAAAAGAATGTAGCCACACCTGTCCTGGTAAAGTTCCACTACCCACTATCCTCCGAGACCCCAAACCCCCCTCTGACGTAGCAAAGACTCCTAAACCTATATAAACCCACGAAATAGGATAATAAACGCTTTTCAACCGTCTGCCATATTGGCATCTGCGTGTGTTGATTAGCCCGAGTGGCTTGGACGAGACCAGGCCGCCGTGCTGCCTTATCTGAACCAGGTTCCTGGTTGTCTTTCATAAAGACAACAGTCTGTCAGACAAGTGGGGCTCGCACAGGCCAAGCGTGGCTGTTGAAGGGTGAGTGGGCCTTACTGACCACCCCTTGGCTCTCCAGCTCACGGATCATTCTGTGGATGGGGATCACAGCACCTTGATTTGTCTGATACTGCCGGTCATGCACTGTCGAAGTGGCAATTGGTACTTGTTGCTCTTCCACCCTCAGGAGTCCTACTGGAGATGGGTTTTCTGATATTCCAGGCAAGGTGTTCAACTGCTTAATGTCCTCTGCCTCTACAGCAGCTATGCCAAAAGCCCACCTGAGTCCCTTTGGGTTTCTGTAACAGCCGTTCTGGAGGAAGTCGATGCCCAGAATACACGGGGCCTCTGGGCCGGTCACAATGGATGTTTCTGCCGCTCCTTCCCAGTCAGGCTCACCTTGGCTCCCACCAGGGCCAATTGCTGTGATCCCCCCGTCACCCCAGCAATGGAAACAGGTTTTGCCCCCACACGTCCTGATAGCATTAGGGTACACTGCACACCAGTATCAGCTAAGGCTTCATAGTTCTGTGGCTCTGATGTGCCAGGCCATCGTATCCACACCATCCAGAAGATCCGGTCTCCCCGTGCCTCTCCCTGGCTAGAGGCAGAGCCCCTCTAACCCTGGTTATTATTTCTTTCCTGGGCATACATGGTAGAGGTACCTTCAAGGGGATCTGACAGGTCATACCCGGGAGCTTGGTCATGTGAGGCTGAGGCTGCCTTCCCTTTACTGGAATTCCCTTGGTTAGTGTTTCCCTCCTTGAGTGGATGTGACCACGCTGCCAGGACAGAAGTGGGTTTCCCATCCCACCTTCCTATGTCTTCCCCATGGTCACACAGAAAGAATCACAGGCCAGCCCGTGGGCTGTACCCTCTCTCTCTAGCTGGAGGATGTTGGGCTCTAACTTCGGGGCCTGTGACTCGCATGGGTGCTGCACTGATCTTCCTCACTGTCCTGGTTCAGGGCAAATTTGGGAAAGAACGTCCAAAGGGGTTCCTCTAGGAAACAGATTCAATCAGCCCCTCCCACCAACCGATTTGGGAAAAAATACCCCTTTGGTGGAAAATGGAAAAAACTCTTTATTAAGCAAGAAAACCTAAAGAATATTAAACAATAAAACTTCTTGCTGCTCCAAAAGAGAGATAAACTCAGAAAGTCCCCTCCCCGGGCTGCAGTTCGGCTCACTCAGTCTCTTATCGGTCCCTCCGGCACTGGAAATGCTGCGGCCCAGGCCGGGCCTGGTGGGCCACAGGTGTGAGCTGCCAGTGCTCTTCTGGGTGCTCAGTCCAGAGCAGGTTTGAGCAGGTCTGAAGAAAAGAAAAAGCCACAGTCCAGGGAACTTCTTTGCCTCAGCTAGCTAAAACTAACTAAAAGCAAAGGACAGCTCTGAGGGTAAGTGAGCCGAAGCAGGGTATTTTCCTGGCGGGTGGGTTTAGTCTCCACAAGCTGGTGGCCAAGCTTGCGGAGACCACAGGGTACCCTCCTGATCCAAGGGGATCTTCACCATCACTCCCTTGGATCCTCACTCTTCCCCAAAAGGTTGGGGCATTCCCTGAGAGTAGTCTCCACTTATGAGGAGGGTGTTTTCTAGTCTCCCTCTTACCCAAAGCTGGGCTCTCCCCCAAAGGCTGAGGTATCCCATGAGGGCTGAGAGAGTAGAAAAGACAAAAATAGGGCAGAAATTTTCCATCAAACAATGGCACGTTTATAAGAATAGGGGAGAATCTAATATTATGCAAGAAGCCCCTGACACCCATGCACCTTGTTGAAATTTAGCTGCGTTGGGCTCCTCCCCTGTAAGTTCCCCTGTGGCTTCTGTGAAGCTCCCTGTACCCTCTGTCCCTCGGACTTCCCAAAACCCTACCCTATCCTCCCTTGGGGATGGTGTTGGCCACAGCACCCCAAGCACCCCGCTGGACACTGTTCAGACCTCTTGAGGGAACTGCAGTGCACTCGGCACTCCTTTCCAAGGTGGTGATGGCCACACCGCTTGGAACACCCTTTCCCGCCTGGACCCTTCTTCTCCGGCCCCAAGTTTCCCGCCAGCCCCACCCCTTCCGCAGAGGCCCCTGCACGAATCGCGTGTGGGGCCAGTGCCCTTTGTTGGAAGGTGGGGTTGGACCATCCCCCATTCCTTATTCCGGCTCCTCCTCTGGGGGGAGGATCGCCTATGGGGCCTCTCGTCAGGGGACCCTCCTTCTTGGGAGATCACCCTCTTTTATGGAGAGACCTCCTTCGGAGGAAGGTGGAGCTGGAAACCCAGACCTGGAATCCTCCATTTTGTCTCTCCCTAGGATGGCGGCGCCCAGGTTCGTCCCCTTATCGATACCCCATAACACTTGTGGCAGTCGCCAAAGTAATCATATTTCTTCCTATGAACTGAATTAATTATTAATTCAATTTACATTTAATTTTTGGAAGAATCTCCCCAAGGCCCTTGACTTTTCGAAGCCTTTGTGGAAACTGTTCAAAATCATTAACCTACAAGCTTCCACAGTTGAGATAAATGAAAAAAGGAACCAAAAAGAACAATTTAGAACATGTTTTAAGAATAGAAAAAAGAGACATGAGGCAAGTGTTTGCCCATCAAAGTCAAAAATTTGTTTCACCTGTAAAAAGAAAGATCACAAAACAAAAAACTGTCCAAAGTAAAAAAAAAAAAAAATTACTATCATCAAAATGAAAATAAAAAGAAACAGTTTAATTAATATAAGAACAAAATTATTCAAGAGTGACTGCCCAAGTTGCCCATCCATTTCCTTAATTATGCCCTACCAAATGTTCTTTTTAATTTCAATATTGTTTTAAAGTTTTCACAGTACGCTTTGGGAAAAGAGTTCATTAATTTACATTTAGACCGTATTTACACTTCATGATCTTTGTTGATTTTTGTTTAACCATTTTCCAACATTCCCAACTAAATTTCTTGACTAAAAAATTGTTCATTATATTCTTGATACTTTAAAATAATCTGTTTGTTAAGTTATATATTATAGAGAGAGGAATCATTCTGTCCAGTTAATACCCACAGTAGCATAAAATAAAATGAGCAAGACCACATCTCCATTTGCTGATCACATCCTACAGGAGGAGTGACCTCCAAAATCACTTTCAAAACCCAGAAAGCCAGAACCTGCAGATTCCTCAGTGATTCATGCTTCAAGCCCAGTCTTACTTCAAGATAATTCCACTGCAATTCCTCCTCCGGACCCTGAATCCATATATAATAACTTTGTACATTTTATATTAAGTTTCTTATGTGAAGAAGATCCTTACCCCATGCCTTATGGTCATGAGTAGTTCATTTTTTCCTGATAATTTTTGAATTCTTTTCTGTTGCTGTAATAATTTGTTATATGGTAAAATCTGTTATATGATAGATTGTGTATACGATATGTTATATAATAGATTCATTAATTTGTTTTGAACCCCAGAACTCTCCTCCCTTTTGTAAAAAGACACAGGGAGATATTGTGGTGTGTTTTGCTTTGAATCCATGTTTGCCCCCTGTTCTCCTGCCTAATCCACTCCCTTTCCCAGTTGCCAATTTTCCCAAGGTCTTCCCTAAGCTCCTCCCTTCCAAGCTGTCAATCCTCCCTATCCCTACCCCTTTCTCCGGAGAGTTCAGTGTCTGTCTTGCTGCCCTCAATACCCCACTCCTTACTTTGTATTATTCCCCTCCCCTGTTTTCCCTGATAGGCTCATAAGCTATTTGCCCCACCTTATATTCCTCCCTTACCATATCCTCACTGGTTCACTTTCCTACACCCGCCTCCTGAGTTGCTGTATAAAAACTTCTGTTCACCCCCGCCCCCCAGTCTTGCTGGGAGCCCAGGAATAAATCCATCTTGTTCTACACCCAGACCCGTGTCATCGCTGTCTGTCCCTGCGCCAGACCTGCCGATAACTGGGAATTGCAGAGCTCGCAGGGGGACAGTCACGCCTGTGCCACAGCCGTCCAGCACGCCCCGCACACGCGCGCTGCAACACTCCTGGTTAGGTGGAGAAGTCCGAGCTGAGCCCAAAGGTGCAGATGGAACAGCCGTGCACAGGAAGGCTCGGTGGGAAGGATGATCCAGGACCCGTAGGCCTGGCAGCCTGAGCTCGCTCCAGGGGAAGGCCTCGGAGCAGATCCTCCTGAGTGCCATCCCATGGCACGTGCAGGGAACCCGGGCATCTGCTGGAGGGTGGGAAAGCCCTGCAGAGGGACGGGGGCAGCTGGGGCCCCTGACGGGGTGTTGAGGGCTTCTGTGCCGGAGTTTGGGGGTGTTGGTGTTGGTGGGGTGTTGGGGAAGGAGTTGTCTGGAAGGTGAGTGGTTTAGGTTGGAATTTGAGTCATTTTGAAGGCAGCATCTCTGGTTTGGCACAGCTTTGGTTACGGAGGGCAGAAAGAATATTTGTGATTTTTCCTCTTCATGGTCCTGATTCTCCTGCAAAGAACAAGAGGGGAGAGCTGTACTTTACTGGACAATTCGATATCTCTACCAGGGGGAGGATTAGCCTTTTTTCCTTCTATTCATTTGTTTAGGCTACTTTTGTAACACTGAGTGGACTTTCATTTCTTGAGATCTTTTATTCCTTAAGATAATTAGGATATTATCATCCCTTCATAGAAAACCATTTGCAAACCAAAGAAAGGCCCTTGGTTTTGCCCTTGTTTTGTGTAGTGTTATGTTCTGTAAAGTGACCCTCAATGGATGAGGTTAAGGCAAATGAGTTGCTGCTTTGAGATGGGAAGCAAAATTCCAAATCTTCTTTTCCTCAGGCTATCCCAATTAATTTGGGAAGTTTGCAGTGTTTTGGAACTACTTGAGTTGAGCAATGGGAAGTAAAGCTTTCCTGAACTGAGGATTCTTACTTGCCAGATTCTTCTGTGCCTTCGCTGCTAAGGTGTTTTTGTGCTGAAGGCAATAACTTCAATGAGAAAATAATTTCAGCATGGAGTAAGAGCTTCTGACAGGGACCAAGTGTTGCCAGCAGTTGCTCCAGGTGCTCCTGCCAAGAGCCCCTGCAGGCAGGAGCACAGCCCCCCAGTGCACGTGGGTTTGGCTCCCTCTGGCACAGAAGCCCCCCAGGGGCACAGGTCTCTGGGGCAGAAGACAGGGCACCAGCGCTGCCAGGGCTCGGGGGGTGGCAGGTCTGCTTGGGCAGGGACTCTGCCTCACCTGCTGGTGTCAGCGCTCCCCGGGCCCCAGGGCTCAGAGCAGCATTCGTGCCCTGACCCACACATTCCTTGTGCGTGCCACACCTGCGGGTTTAGGATGGCCACCAGCTGGGACATGTCTCAAGGAGGCAGTGCCAGCTTCTGTGGAAGGCCCTGTGCACTTCCCAGCTGCGGGGGCTCCTGCTGCCCTGGGCCCGCAGAGCAGGGCAGCGTTTGCTGATGGTTTGAGCCGTTCCTAAAGACTCTGTCAGCCTGTCTTGGACACTTGGGGTGAGGGATTCCTTCTAACCTGGCCATCTTGGGTGGGCTGGAGGCGGCCATAGCGCAGGGGGCAGTGTGTGCAGGGGCCCTTTGTGACATGCTGCAGCATGGTCACCATGGTATGGAACAGCATGTCAAAGGACCCTTTGTGACACGTGGTGACATAGGAGCTGGCGGTGACAAGGCCATTCCACAGTGCTCCAAGCACTTGACAGGACAGGACGAGACAGAGCAGTGCTGTGAGGAGCCCCCACACAGCGCACTCCTTCGTGTCTGACCTGGAGCTTTTCGAGGTGTTATTACTGCAGCTGACCTCAAGGCCAGACCACAAATCCAGCCACTGACATGGAGCAGAGACCCCCAAGAGTGCCCAAGCTGGCCTGGGTGGAGGAAGAGGAAGAAGGCCCTGGAGTTGCCCCTGCACACGAGACTGAAGAAGGGGTGCCATTCAAGCAGCTGCAGGAGGGTGAGTGGCAGAGCTGGGCTGCTGGGCTGCAGAGTTAGTAGCTGCAGCCAGCTTGGCCTCGCCCCATCCCATCCCATCCCACCCCATCCCATCCCATCCCATCCCATCCCATCCCATCCCATCCCATCCCATCCCATCCCATCCCATCCCATCCCATCCCATCCCATCCCATCCCATCCCATCCCATCCCATCCCCTGGGGCCATGCCCATGGACAGGATGGAATAGGGGCCGGGCAGACACCCCACAGCCGTGCTCCATGCCCTGGGGCGTCGCAGGGCTGTCCCTGCCTGGGCAGTGCAGGGCTGGGCTGTGTTCTCCGGCCTCTCCCGCAGCCCCTCAGCTCGGGCTGCGCTCGCTCTTTGCCAGGTGCAGCCGTGGAGCGCACACAAGAGCAGAAACGCACCCGTGGCCGCTTCCGCAGAACAGCGCAGGTACCTGCAGCCATCCCCACCTGGGCTGGGCCTGCTGGCACTGCTCAGCCAAGCACCATGCTTGGAGCATTCCGTGGAATATCCCTGGCTTCCTGCCCTTCTCCTACAGCTGGTTTGCAAATTCATGAAGAGGATCCGGGAGGAAGAGACCACCATGGGCACAGGGCCCAGAGCATATTCGCACATCTTCAAAACCCAGACCTGTGCTGCCCTGGCTGATATGCTGGTAGAGGAGGGGTTTTCCAATCCAAAGCAAGTAAGCAGCCTGTGGCCAGGCTTTGAGCCTCCCAGGAATTACTTGGCCTCCCAAGGCACGTCTGCTGCTCCCTGGAAGCCTTTGAGGCCATGGCAGTGTGGTGGCAAGGGAAGCACTTCTCTGGGGCAGCTGGGCACATTCCTCCCTCTGGCAGCTTTCCAAGTTTCCTCGTGCCTTCTCCAGGTGCCCGCCATGGTGAGGTACATCCACCAGTGGCTCGAGGCCAACCAGTTTGCTGAGCACAGGCTGAACAGGACCCTGCTGGATCTCACCGAAGAACGGCCCGCTGACGTAGTCATGACGCTCCTGCGTGTGGCCCCATTGTGTGACAGGTATGGGGCCCACCTGCCCAGAGGGTTCAGGGCTCCCCAGCCCATCAGCCTGTACAGCCTGTCCCAGGTGTCTGACCAACAGAGAGTCCCAGGGCCCTCTGGCTGCTCCCTTTGCCAGCCCTGGCACATCAGCCCCCGAGCCTGCTGCTCCCTCGCTGCCCCTCAGGGGCCCGTCCCTACAGGGCTGGGCTGCCTGAGTGCTGCTGGTGAGGGGCAGTGGGCAGAGGCAGGGCTGGCAGCCAGCTCAGGTCCCCACTGCTGCCCAGGCCACGGTGCTGTGTCTCAGGCCCCCCTGAGACGGAGCTCTGACCCACAGAGATGCTTTGACCATGTGGAAGAGCATCATGTGTTCGCCCAGGACTGCAGAGCCGGCCATGCTCGTACTCCTCGATGTGCTGGGCAGCTGGCTAGAGCACAGCACGTGCACCTCCGATGGGGACAAAACGGGTGTCTTTGTCCTGGCTGTGAGTTTCTGCAACTGGCCTTTGCTGGCCCCAAGGCCACCTCTCCAGCAGCTCTCCATCCTCCCTCCCTCACGGCGTCTCCCTGCCTCAGGCGCTGGGCTGAAACCTGGCCTCGGGGCAGCTTCAGGGCCACCAGGCCCAGTGCTCCCCTGTGGCTCTCCAGGCCTCTCCCTCCCATTCTCGGGCCCTGCCACACGAACACCTCGGCACTGAGCGCTGTCTCGGGCTGCTCTGTCCTTTGCAGGCAACTGTGCTGATGTGGAAGATCCTCCAGCTGCCCTGTGTCCCACATATGGTGACTGTGTATCTCCCCCACCTATTGGTGCATCTGCTCTTCCAAGTGCTCTTCAGCACTCTGGATGTGCCAGAGGAGGTCAATACCTTCTGGAAGGGATGCCAGCAGCAATATGGCCTTGACACCAGCCCCAACAGGTGCTCCATGCCAGTCCTCCTGTCCTTGCCACATCCCTGGGCAGGAGCCAGTGCTCCCAGCGTGACCCGGGCTTTGCTCTGCACACAGGTTTGCAGTGCAGACCCTGAAGTCCCTGCTCTGCCAAATGCAGCACGAGGATGTGGTGGTGGCAATGGAACGCAAGTGTGGCTGGGACAAGCTGCTGTGTGCTGACACCTACCACCATGCCGTGGGTCTGCTGGCCAAGTGAGACCCCCCTTCTCCCCGCTGCCTCTGACATTTGTGCTCTGTGCCTGGGGTGCCCCATACAGTGCCTGTGGTCACGGGCCAGAGGACCTTGTCACCCAGGGACAGCCAAGCAGACTGGAAAAGGCTGAGAGAGGAGGGTTCCCACAAGGAGCCACCTCCCAAATAGCCATGGGGCCCTTGCAGGGTGCTGGGGAAAGACCAGACCTCTGTGAGTCAGTCCTGGGAGAGGTTTGTCCCCCTGGCCCACAGTCTCGGTTACTTTGTCTCCTGCCAGGGAGATGTCCTGTGTCTCCATCCCCTTGTGCTCCCGGATCGCTCGCTACCTGCTCCGGCTGCTCAGCACACAGGAGCCACGCTGGGAGCTGCCCTCCCTGGCGTTCTTTGTGGAGGTGAGCCTGAAGGCCAGCGCTGCCTCGCTCAGCTGCCTCCCGGCTCTCTGCCCTCTCGTAGCCACAGCTGCCTGGGACGGAGCCCGCGCCCTGTGCTGCTGCCTGGGCTCAGCCCTGTGTGGTTCTGGGCTCCTGCTGGCTGGTCCCCTGTCACTGCCCTGTGCCTTTCAGGTCCTCAAGTGCCTGGACATGACTGAACGCGGTGCTGACAGAGTCCTGCAAATCTTGTCAAGGCACCTGCAGAGAGGGTGCAGAGAGAAGTGTCACCTGGTGCTCAGAGCCCTTCTTGATCTCATCAACAATCCCTTGATGGTGAGAAGGGGGCAAGGGCTGAGGCTGCGCTCGGGAATGCAGTCACTTGGGCTTGGCTGGGCTTTGGGCACTGGGCCAGCTGCTCCCAGCTCTCCTGCCTCCTGCTTCAGCTGCCCAAGTGCTTCAGAACAGCCCTTTGGCCTCTAGGCCCTGCGGCAGCAGGATGGCGTTTCACAAACTTGTGTTCCGCACAGAGCAAAAAAATGTGGAGCCTGACTGAAAGTCTTGTGGAGCTCCTCTGGGACGCAGATGGAGAGATAGTTAGCATGACAGCCATGCTCCTCAACTTTATCATCTTGGAAAAGGACATGCTGATACCCAGCCCCATCGCACTGCAGCTGGTTGAGGCTCTCCTGCCACTCCTTGACCACGTAAGGCTCACTGCCCCCAGCCATGGCCACTGGCTGCTGCCTGGACACTTTGTGCCCTGCGGATTTGCAGGCCTGCACCAAGCTGAGCTCTGTGCAGCCGATGCTGAGGTCTTTTTTTCTTCCCTTCATACAGGACAATAGCCAGGTGCAGCTGCTCTGCACAGTGCTCCTTGGAACATTGGTGACTCTTCCACAAGAAAAGGAAAAAGGGGCTCTGAAGACACACGTGCACCAGAGCCTGCTGCCACTCTTCTTCCACTGCCATGATGAGAATCAGCGAGTGGCACAGGTGAGGACTCGTGGGCTGCTGCTGTTCCCCTGGGAGGGGGCTGGGCTGCCTCCTGCCCTGGCGCCTCGTGGGCTGCAGCCTCCTCCAGGCCCTGGCACAGGGACACAGGTCCTGCGCCCTGGGCTGTGGGGCCATCTCCACGTCTCTGCTGCTCTCCAGGCTTCCCAGGAAACGCTTCTGTGTGCGGCCGAGTTCCTGAAGAGGACGGAACTTGAAAAGCTGGTGAAGAGCAAGAAGCTGTGGAAGTTCACTGAGTGGCTGGTAAGGAGGGCCGGGAAGCCGCAGCCCCAGCCTGGAGAAGCCCCCTGAGCGCGGTGCTCGGTGTGCAGGCTGGCAGCTGTGCCCCTGCCCGCTGCTGCAGCCCGAGGCCGTGCCGGCTCCTGCGGCCCGAGCCGGGTGCCGATGGAGCCCCGGCCCGGCGGGGCTGCGGGGCGGCACCGCGGCTCCCCGGGCAGCAGCCGGCCCTCTGCCCCCTCCAGAGCCCGGCGCCGGCGGCTGCTGGCCGCGCCTCAGGGCTGTGCGGGCAGGGGAGGCCGGGGCTGGCGCGGAGAGCGCCCGGCCCAGGGGCTGAGCCCGCGCCAACCCTTCCCTGCTGCCGCTCTCTGCAGCTGGCAGAGGACAGGAGCAGAGTGGCCGAGCACCTGCGCCGGGCCCTGCCCTACCTGCATAACCTACAGCAGCCCCTGCGAGAGGCGGCCGTCAGGTTCATGGGTGAGCCAGGAGCCCGAGCTCCCTCCCCGCCCCGCCGCAGCTCGGCCCCAGCCCCGGGCCGGTGCCGCGGAGCCCCGCCTGCCCTGGGCGCTGCTGCCGCCCTCTCCAGCCGTGCCCTGGGGCGGCAGCGAGCGGCGAGGGCCCGGCCCGAGCCCTGCCGGGCCAGGAGGCCGTGTGGGCACAGGGCTGGCAGCGCCGCTGGCAGGGAGCTGTGCCGCTGGGCCTGACAGGCTCTGTGTTCCCAGGGACGGCCGGGCAGTACCTGAGGGGGAGGACCAAAGAGCTCCAGCTCATCTCTGAGGGTGAGTGAGGGCAGCGGGCTGCCAGCGGGGGCTGCCGGGGGAGCTGGGAGCCCTGCCCCGGCTGCGGAGGGCTCTGCTCCCTGTGCGGACCAGGGCCGGCGTGGGCAGAGCACACAGAGGTTTCAGGGCACCTGGGGGATTCGTGGCCAGCAGCTTCGGGCTGATCCAGCTGGTCCCTGCTCCCTTCTGTCCATGGCCAGAGCCGGCTGGGATGGCCCTGGCACAGAGTCTCCTTGGGTCCCCTCAGATGCGGGAACTAACCATGGCTCTGTTCCTCTCTTTTTCAGCCCTTGAAGGCATGGCAAATGACATCAGTGTTGCCGTCGGAAGCCTGGCAATTCAAACATTGTACGTCCTCCAGGGAACAGAGAGAGCTCCATATTCCATCTTTGGCAACCTGCATGATCAGCTCTGCAGGGCATGGAGGAGACGGCCTCGTCTGTCGGGGCTCGGCTGGCTGCGCTGCTGGAGCTCTGCAGAGAGCTGATCCCAGAGGCTCTGTCTGCTGAGGCCACCTGAGCCAGCGGGAATGTTTAATTTCTTCAAGATTGTTCTTTCCTTTTTTTTGTTTTCCTTTAGCATATAAATATAGGATGTGTTGTAATAGACAGACTCCCAGGATCTTTCTTTTGCTGCCCAGGCTCTGCAGGGCCGAGGGGAAGAGGGAGAAAAGGGTTCCTGGGCTCAGCAAGCTGCCCAGGCATGCAGGGTTTTAGGGAAAATGGCCAGAAGCCCCTTGGCCTTAGGTGGTTCTGCTGAAGCCTTTGTGCTGCTGACAGAGCAGATGGGCAGGGGCTGGAGCTGTGGGGATCTCTGTGAGACTGGTGCCTGGAGATGGCCACAAGCCCTGTCCCAGGCAGGAAGCGCCATCCGTGTCCTCCTGCCCGTGTGTTGCTGGCTGGATTGCTGAGGGCTCCCAGGTGCCTCTTGATGGGGCTCCTCTGGAGCTCCTGTGGGGCTGCGGCGCTGCTGCCGGGCAGGTTGGCCGGGCTGGGGGAGACCCTGAGGGGACGGGGCCACAAAAGGATGAGGGGCTGCAGAAGCCCTGACAGGACAAGGCAGTGGGAAGGCACTGGGGGGACGTGTGAGGGAGTGGGTAACGCTGGCTCAGGGAGGAAAGTGGGTTGGAGCCAAAGAGAGCACTCACCCCGATGTTCGTGTGGCAAACAGAGCACGTTTATTCTCAAGCCCTTCCTTCTAAGGGCCTTTGAAAAACACAGTCTGGATGATTTCACTGGTTTCACAGCTTCAGGGGCTGCAGTGGGAGCCCGGCTGGGCTCTGCCCTGGGGCTATCCTGCTGGGACAGCTGCACACAGGGACCATTCCCTGCCACAAAGAGCCAAGCCAGGGCTGCAGGGCAGCTGCTCCAGCCCTGACTGCACTGCTGAGTGCTGTGCTCTGGGGCTGGGGCTCCCCGCACAGGGGACTGCACTGCTGTGCCAGAGGAGACAGAGAAGCTGCAGCTTCAGCCTAACTGAGGTGGGTGCGTGGGCTGGGAAGAGTGGGGAGGCTCAAGGGGATTCACAGAGCTCATCCTGCTGCAAGGATGAGGAAAAGGGAGTGGGAACTCAGCAGTGAGGAGAGCTGGGGCCTGGAGTGCAGCTCTGAATGACACTAAAATCCCACCGGAGCTCTGAGACATTGCTGCTCCTCAGCCAGTGACAGGATGAGTCCCTAAGCCTGGGGCTCGGCCTTCCTCATGGTGAGGGGCACCAAGGAAGGCAACAGTGTGATGGAGACTGGAATGGGCTGGGAGCTCACTGGGGGAAAATAGGGAGCAGTTGGGGAGTAATAGGCAGGTGGGGGAGAGAACTGGTTAGAGAAGGGCTGGGCTACAGCTTGAGCAAGCTGCAAAATGTCATTTGAGTTCATCCCAGATTGATTTAATTTCAGAAGTTATTGAACAAGTTTATTTTTTGGGTGGTGCCATGTTTTCCCTTGGAGGTGTACACTCTGCAAACTTGAACTGTGTTGCTGAAATGCTCAAGCAAGTCTGTGCTGCAGGGCACCCCATTTCTCCTTTTGCTGATTGCAGCCCGGTGCTGAGCTCCAGCAGAGCCCTGGCAGGGCCCAGAGCAGCCTCAGCACCCACAGAGCCCGGCTGCAAGGAGAGAAACCAGAAACCACCCGTCAGCTGAAGGCTGCTGTCCCCTTGTCCCAGCTGCCCACAGAGCCCAGGCCATGCTGGCTGTGCCCAGAGCTGTGCCCAGAGCTGCCCATCACTGCTGCCTTTGGGAGCAGAGCAGGAGGGCAGGACATTCCCAGCCTGCAGCCAGCCACGGCACATCCAGCCCTCAGCAGCTGCCCAGAGCAGGACGCTCCTGTGCTCGCTGCCATCTCCCCAAAGCTCTGACCCCACCATCCCCAGCAGACAGGACTCACCTCACGCCATCCACCGCTGGGAGAAAAGCTGGTCACAAACGATGTCCTCAGCCTTCTCCAAGGGCACGGCCCATCCACGCCGCAGCTGCTCCGAAGCACTTCCTGATCCAGACTGGACCTTACATAGAACGCTTCCTCTAGAAAAATAAACATCGAATTACTGAAAATAGATTACAGACAAAAAGAGGAACAAGGAAAAAGGTCAAAAATCTTATCTCTGTCAGGGACTTGAGGAAGGTCCAACCCCTGCTTGCCAGGGAAAAACCCACCATGGGTGAGGGAATCCCAGGCTTTCTCCCTTCTCTCTGCACTGCCCCCATGGTGTTCCCAAAGCAAACAAGGGCAGAGGAGCAGCCCAAGCCCTTCCTTGCCTGGAAAGCAAAGCAGCCCCTGCACAGGGTCTGGAGTCCCACCTCTGCTCCCACCATGGGGGTTTGGTTGTGTCGGGCTGGCTGCCCCAGCCCCAGCCCCAGCCTCAACTCACCCGTCTGGCCAGTCCGAAAACCTTATGGGAAATGGAGACTGACAGTCGATTTTCGCAGGCTTAATGCCAACACAGATCCTCTCACAGCAGCGGTCCCAAACTTAGCAGAATTAATAACATCTATTCAAGAAAAAGCTCATCCAATTATGGCAACTATAGATGTCAAAGATATGTTCTTTATGATACCATTACAACCAGAAGACATGGACCGTTTTGCCTTTACGTGGGAAGGACAGCAATACACTTCCACTAGACTCCCACAAGGATACAAGCATTCACCCACCTTAGCCCACCATGCCTTAGCTAAAGAACTAGAGGAGATATCCAAACCTGATGATGTAGCAGTGTATCAATACATTGATGATATTTTGGTGGGAGGGGATGAAATTGAAGCAGTAAGAGAGACTCAACAGAAAATAATCTCCCATTTAGAGAGTCTCGATTTACAGATCCCCCCAGAAAAGGTTCAAAAACCCTCTCAAGAAGTAAAGTTTCTGGGGATTTGGTGGAAAGGAGGCATGACATGTATTCCACCTGATACCTTAACTTCTTTAGATCAGATTAAAATGCCTCATTCCAGGAAAGATCTACAACAGGCTCTGGGATTATTAGTGTTTTGGAGAAAACACATTCCAGATTTCTCAATAATTGCTAGGCCCCTTTATGACTTGCTAAGGAAAGGGGTAAAACTCCTTCTCAGGAAGAAGCATTGCAATTACTGATTTTTGAAGCAACTGCTCATCAAGCACTGGGCCCTATTCATCCTACAGTCCCCTTTCAGGTAGAATGGGGATTTGCTGTCTCAGGATTGTCAGTACACATTTGGCAGCGGGGACCCGAGGGTCCAACAAGGCCTGTTGGTTTCTATTCCCGTGGTTTCAGAGATGCTGAGAAAAGGTACACTACCTGGGAAAAGGGATTGTTTGTGGTCAGCCTGGCTCTCATTGAAGTGGAAAGACTTGCACTACAACTACCAATTGTATTGAGAAGCCCTTTCAATGATACTAAGACAGTCACTACTGGGACCCCCCCCTCCTGACGGGGTGGCCCAGAGGGCCTCAGTAAGAAAGTGGTATGCTCAGATTGAACATTACTGTAACATCTTTACAATAACAGAAGGAACTGTGAAAAATTTGGCAATACAAGAAACTGAAAGCTTGGATAGCAGCCAGGACAAACCTGCCTCTGTAATCAAAGTGGCCCCTCCTTTCTGCCCTGAAAAATCAGCAAACTCCTGGTTCACTGATGCTTCTGATAAACGAGAAGGGAAGGTGTGGACATACAGGGCAGCAGCCCCCCACATTTCCTCTGGTGAACTAATTAATGAGGGAGAAAGCAGTTCTCAGGCCAAGGAGCTGAGAGCTGTCTGGAGTGTTTTCCAACAAGAAGCACAGAACGCCTCTCTTGTCTGTCTCTACACTGACTCCTATGCTGTGCATCAAATGATCCTGATAATCCAGCACATTACCCTGGCCAACCTGTTCTGGTGGGCATCCCTTACTATAGGGCTAGTACCACTTGTGCTAAAACCCCCTCTGAATAAATGTGCATGGAAAGCCTCTGGTGCTCTAGGGAAAGAACATTGGATAAATACATGCAGGATAATTCCATCATTCTAACCTCTTCTGCCTCTCGCTGGCAGGATTCTGTTGTGTTTCCTTTTACAGAAGAACTCCGAGGGACATGAAGACCCCCTAATCCATGATAAAACTGGTAATACTTTCCTGCATCCTACCACAACCCCATGGACAGAAACCAGCTGAGTGGTTGCGGTCTGAAATAATTGTGGTAGCATGCAGAAAAAGTGAAAAGATCTCTTTAAGCACAAAAAGGTTTGTACGCACGGAAGCGTACAGGATTGTTGACACAATTTCACATTAACACAAACTGCAGAAGTAGTTTGTCTTTGGTCCAAATATACTGAAGCGCTTTCTTTTAAGTTTAAAGTATTGATTTAAATACTGGGGAGAACTTGATGTTAATGTTGTGATACCTACCACCCAACCACCGGTTATGCTTACCCCAAAAATTTCTAAAGTTGGACCATATATAATCAGGAAAACTGGCCAACAACAAATATTGTTCAATCTGGCATGGTCTCTTAAACAAGTTAAATTGCTAATGCAAAGCAATGTCTCTCAAGTTCAGCCAGCTTGTTCACCTTTCTTGCAAACTTCTTTCCAGGGGTGGACAACCTGGTTGCGACAGTGGAACCCTTCTAAAACACGGATACCAAGAGACATAACTGGTGTTGTGGGAACAGGATTGGGAATTCTAAATAGTATTAATTCAGAAGTATTATTGAATAAATTGGCTGCTACAACTAAAGATTTGACCCAATTACAACAACCATTGCAATCGTCCTTATCAGCCTTGGGAACACATCAGTGGTTGCTAACAAACATATTACCAAATTGGGAAAAGGTAAATCTGAATGACCACGAATTGATAATTGATGCACTCAATTCTACACAAAGCAACGTTTCCTTAGCCCTTAGCTGCATCCAGGCACAATTATGGATGCAGTCAGTTGCTGCTTCACTTATAAGAGAAGGTGAAGAAGGCACGTTTCCTATGGAAATTCGGAAGATAGTTTGGAACAGTGCCACTGACTTTGAAAAAGATTTCCAATCCTGGTAGAATTTGGTAAACTTTACTTATGACCCCACTGCAAACTTAGCCACAGCTTTTGTGTTAACCATACGCAATGCCTCCGTGCATTCAATATTCCCCATCATTGCATTAGGATTGAATCATGATGGAGCCACTCTCTATCCTTCCGAGCATAGAGAATGGTCCCGACATATTGATGATAAATGGCAAACTGTTAACTTAGAATCTTGTATTGTCCGAGAACAACAAGGGTTCATCTGTGAAGGCAATGCAATTATAGCTCAGGATATTTGCCTGGACACTGAACAAAATACCTGTCACTTTGAAATCCATCCTAACAAAACTCCTAAAACATTCCTTGTATATATAGGCAATGGATGTGCATGCTTTAGAACTGCTTGTAACACGGTGTATGTAGAAGACACAGTAGTAGATACTAAAAATCATTCAAATTTTTGTGCTTGCAATTTCACTAAAATTACAGGATGTGATTTTTCTTTTGAAGCTCCAGTTACCTCATATCAACTTTTAGAATCTAATTACACGCTGATCCATAAGCTATTGCCTACCCCCATTGGAATGAATCTTACTCTGGTAAGGCAATTGTTGCTTCACCAAGACTTAATTAAAATCTTAGGAAAAATCAAGGAGAACGGACAGAAAACACTGGTAACTATTCATCATGATGTACAAGAAATACATCGGGTTACAGAAAGAGTAAAAAGTGATGCAGAACATAGGTGGTGGGATACACTTTTTGGGTGGTCACCTACTGCTACAGGTATCCTGAACAAATTGTGTCATCCCATTGTTGTTCTTTTGATTTTAGTTTTGATTGGCTTTGCTTTATCAGCAATCTTGCTTATTATGAATTGGAGAATGATAAAACGATTAACAAAATTGACAGCTATAATTAATGCACACCACTTGGCCGATGTGCTTTATACTATAGACATCCCCAGGACTATAGACACAAAGCAATTATAAGATTGGAAGATTGTTTGTTTTAGTCACTTAGAGAACCTGATTTGAATTCTTAAAGATTGTTTTATTAGTTTAAAGAATTGTTTTAATATTATTTAATCAACTCATTGTTTATTGATTAGAAAATTGTTCCAATTAAAATTGTTCCAGTTAATATTGATTCAGTTTATACTAATTATTGTTATTGTTTTACTATTTCCCTTATTCTCTTTTCCCCTTCTTTTTCTTTTCTTTCCCTTCTCTGGGATATGCTGCCAACACTAGACGAGTCCTGAAGACTTCACAACGACACTACAGAACCCTGCTGAAGATCTCTTGAGGGCAATCGTCAGTCACGGGGTGGTGTAAGAGGCCGTCTGAAGACCCTCACTCATTTGCCTGCCAATTGCCAGGAGAAGGAACTCCCTTCCCCCACTGCAGTTCCGGCTTGGAGAAGGCAACAGTGCAGGTGCAGCCGCTGCACCGTTACGTTCTGTTCCGAACGAGGCCTGGCAAGAACTTGGCAAGAAGTTGGCAAGGACTTGGCGAAGACCCAGCGTGGACCCGGCACAGAGCAGCCCTCTGCAATTCCTGCTTCACTCTCCACCTTTAAGCTGAATGAACTGTTGGGGTGACTCTGGTGGTCTCTCACTGAAAACCCCTCATCTGCCTCGTTACCACCGTGACAGACGGAGATCAAGAACCCTCTCCCCAAGGACTGAGACTGAGACCCCTACCACAGAGAGTGGTGGTGGCGGGAATGACATGACCTGTTCTTCTCCAGTAACTTCAATGGACTTATTCATTATTGTGTTTGTTCAGCCTGGATGATTTTCTGTAGATACACCTGTTCCCCCCATAGCAATTTCAATAGACTCTCATTGTTCTGCATGTTCCCCCCTTTCCCTCTGTGGACTATAACTGGACCCCTGGGTTGGGCAGGATTTTGGAGACTCTCCCCAACACAACAAGACGGATCCCCATCGTCCGGACCAGTGAGGACCTCATCTGTGTTGGTAGCTATTCCCATCCCCCGTTCTCTATCTCTCTCTCTCTCTCTCTCCTTTTTATTTCTTTTCTGACCCCACTATCGCATTTATTGGGTTTTTTTGGCCCTTAATAAAGGTGCATCTGTTGTGATTAAACTGATAGTCCCCTGCTGTTTGTCTTTTGCACTTTGGGATCGGCTAACGAACCATCACGACACCCCACTATAAGCGGGTCGTGACAACTAGGGAATATTGTCAAGGGATGTCAGGATATTACGGATGGTTAGAAACTCCGATCCAACAATATCAATGTGTTATTTCAGGATCTGCTCCAGTATTAAACCATCCCTGTAGCAAAATAACATTAAGAGCTGAAAGGGAAAAGGAAGAAGAGGTTTGCTAAAATATTACTCTAACTCAGTCCTTGGAAGATGAATGGGGAGCAATTTGGTGACCGGGCCTTTTAGAAACCTACAGTTATTTGGGAGAAGTTCATTGGTGCGTACAATGGAGCGGGACTAAGAATCAGACTCATTCAAGCATAATGAATCTACATACTACAAAAAGACGGATTAGGGAACAGAAGGAAATATGGAATTGTACTCGAGTAATAACTTGCGATACCCCTGAGACCCAGATTGGATTAGTACCAGTGAGAGTTTTGTTAAAATGGGGATGCGAGTGTAGGGGATATAATCATACCATAAGAGGAGAAACTAAGGGAGATAAGAACGGTACAAGAATCATCAGCTGTAAGTCTACAACCATTAGGAGTCCAGGGAATTTGGTATGGGTAATGGGACACGGGGAATGGACCACACATATGCCCATTGACGGACCAGTCACTCAGGTAACTTTAGGAATTCCCACCTTGTGCCCGTTGTGGAAACAATCAAGGTTAAAATAGAAAATTAAAAGAAATATAAATGATGAAGACCAGTGGCATGAACCTGATGGTGGTGTAAAATTTGGATGGGCACTGGAATCACTCTTTTCACCAATAGCAGCTTATCGGAATAGGGATATGCAATATAAGCTAATGGGGCAAACCAAAAGATTAGCTGCCACCACCAAAAAGGGGTTTAAGGATTTAAATTTACAATTGCAAGCCACTAGCAGGATGACTTTACAAAACCAAATGGCATTGGACTTTTTGCTATTAAAAGAGCATGGGGTATGTGGACATTTAAATCAGAAAATTGATCATTGTTGTATCCATATTCCAAATGTAACAGTCGAGGTCGAACGAGATATATCTCAGCTAGAAGAAGTAAAGGATAGGACCCAGAAATTAGAACAACAAGCAGAACACAATTGGGTAGGGGAAGTGTTTAGTTCTATGGGGCTCCAGGTCTCTGGTTGGATTTCGTCAATAATTTAATATGTGATAATGCTGCTGATTTTAACCTTTGTTTTGCTCGGAGCTTACAAGTGTATGGCAGGGATCGTTAGCAAAGAACGACTTCATACCCGGAGACTGATCAACGCAATGACAAGGAGTACCACGCCTCCTCCATCTCCTTCAGTAAATCGAGAAGACGGACTGAAGACTACTGGTTGAGCATCCTTGCAACTGGAAGATTGAAGGATGCTCAAAAGGGGGGATTTGTTGCATTTCAGACTAGCAAAAGTTTAGTAGAAGTAGTTCGGCTAAGGCTTAGAATTCTTAGTAGGCCATAGGCTAAGTGTTGTTAGAAACAGTTGTTAGGTAAGGGCAGTACGGAATACTGGAGAGGTAGGAACTTATCTCAGAATACATTCCAAGAGTAGGCTGTGGTAGAACATGTCATTATTCACAAGATGGATAGGTAGATCTTGGGGGAATACATTGTTTTTACCTAACAGAGTGAAGAGAATTTATGATCATAAAAAATGTTCAATTTAAACAAGGATTAATTTGTAAATAAATGATTGTTGGAGTGTAACGTTGACAAATATGTGTTGAATTAAGCAATCATTGATATAGACTCTATATAAACGCAATGATTTGTTAGCTCGGGGGGCTCTGACTTTGGTCATTAGTCCTCAGGCTCCCAGGGCCCTCAATAAAGCACCGCATAAACGACTTCGGTTGTTTTGTGTTCTCTTTACGGGCAACAACAGGATTCACTCAGATTTCCCGTCAGGAGAAACCAAACCCTGTTACAGTTATAGAGGCTACAGAGTCAGAAGATTTCTGTGCTTTACCTTCACTCCCAATGTCAGTAGAACTTGGGGTGCTGCAGCTGGTCAGGGTCAGTGTCACACCGCTCCCAGCTGCAGGGCCCCCATTTAGGGTCCTTCAGCAACGACCACACGGAAGACTTAGGGCCCAGAGAACATTTTCCACCCAAAGAGTGCCTTGGGTTTCAGAAAGTAAGAGATTCTGGTTCACCCTGTGCCCCATGTGCGCTGCCCCGCCCCGTGGAGTTGAGAGGAATGAGCAGAATGGATTATTAGAAGACGTAGTAAATGATACTGTTAAAATGTCCAATAGCACATCCTATGAGCTCCAACAAACACAAATGGGGACTCCAGAGAACCTCATGGCCTTGGATTATCTGCTTGCTGGCCAAGGAGGAACCTGGGCTATCAGGAGACGGGGATGTTGCACTGCTAGCAGTGATGGGTTTGAAGGCCAACAGTCAGGAATCACCTTGACAGAAAGAGCAGTAGAAGAGTGGCAGAAAGAAGAAAATTCTTCTTGGTGGGATTGGCTTCGTGGCTGCCAAATTAGAGGCTGCTGTGAAATGCATTCGTGGCAGGGCCTGTCATCATTGCAGTGTGTGCACTTGGTGAGTTGCTGTGACACTTTGTGCTGGGAAGTGGAGTATTGGGACCTTTCTTAAAAGAGACAGTCTCAAGAAAAGAGAGGCATTTGATAAAGAACAGAGAACAGCAACTATTTAGGCATGTTTTAAAAGGAACGTGAATAGCTCTGAGTAATGAACTTAAACTGCACTTAATTGTAGAACAAGAGGAGATGCCTTTATGCCTAATACCTAAATCTAAGCTGTGTTACTGAAAGAGTTATTACAAAGGTTGTAGTTGATTGTAGGTCTCAGGACCGATCAAAGTACCAAGGCCTGAACAGGTTGTGATCAAGGCCTGAACAGGCCCTGAGGCAAAGCTCACCTCTAGATGAACCTTCCAAGCAAATGTTGTATTTGTATCCACTCATTAAGGAAGCATGATTAACAACATGATCAATGTATGTGTTCCTTGATAAAACATGGATTTATCTTTCTGTATTTAGAAACAGACAAGGCCCCATCTGGCCTTGTTTGGGGGTGAAGGATCAAAGTCAACTCCCTTGGTTCCTCCTTCAGCCCTGGCCAGGCTTTGGGAGAAAGCAGTCAGGAGAATGAAAGCAGATGTTCTCGCAGTGGCAGTGATGCCAGCTTGTTTGTTTAACAGTGTAAAAGCTGGGTCCTCTCACAGCTTTGGAGCCTCATTGCTTGCAGAGGTGGAGGCACCTGCAGGAATTCCCAGTGTCTGGGAGTGGTTCTCCAGTCCTTGGCTTCCCCCAGCTGATGTGTGGCTGTGGATGATGGTAAAGCCTGAGGCTAACTGGTGATGGATCTTTCCTTAATCACTCCAGGCAATCTCTGGTAGCAATGACTGGATGCATTGCTGAGCTTCTTTTGTAATGCTTTGCTAATGATGATGTGCTTTGCTGAGCTTATCCTTTTGTGATTCTTTGCAGCTGTGCATGATATAAATGACACAATTCCTTCAGTTGGTGTCTGTCTTTGGTGCTGACCCTGCCCACTGGTGAAACAGGGCCCCCTCCAGCCTAAGTGTTACCTAGGAAGAGAAAAGCCATCACTCCAAATGTCCCCCCTTCCTCCTTGTTCCCCCCACTTTATACCCTGAGCGTGATGCCCTATTGTCTAGGGTATCCCCAGGGTTAGTGGGGGTCACCTGTCCTGGCTGTGTCCCCTCCCAAGCTCCCCCGAAGCCCCAGCCCCTCTCCAGCGTGGCCAGAGGAGGGGCAGGCCAGGCTTTGGCTCAATGGGAGCTCAGGAAGAACAAAAGCATCTCTGTGTGCCCAGCCCTGTGCTCAGCACCCGGCCCAGCAGCAGCGTCTCAGTGCCAGGGTCTGTGCCATCAGTCCCTGCCAGGGGTTTCCATGGCACCTGCCAGGCCAGGTGACCCAGGTGTGGTGTCCCAGTGAGGGCTGCCATGCAAACAGTGCCCAGCACTGCCCCTTTCTGTCTGCCTGACCTGGCCTTGGCCCTGGCCCTGCTGTTTGCTGCAGGTTCCGCGGCGCCTGACCGGCCCGCGCGACACAGGGCAGGCGGCCACGGCACAGACCCACAGCAAGGGCTCCCCTCTGGCTCTGGGCAGTGACACCAGCCCTGAGCAATGGGCTGGCGCAGTGGGGTCAGTGGCCACCACTGTGTAGAAAATTTAACAAGTTCCCTTTTAGTTTCACTACCACCATAGCCCACCAGCGCTTTCCAGTGTGTTAAGATACACCCTAAAGGGGTTCCCTTAGGAATCTCTTTGCTCTCATTTGCCCCCATGTTCAGGGTTTTTTTTTTTTCAAAACGTCTTTTGATCTTATCCCAGTTCTTAAGCTTTACCTGGTATTCTTCTGGTACAAAAATATGCTGGCCACACTCAACTCTAAGTATTTCCACTGGTTTCTTCAAAGTTCCTGAAACTCCGTTTTCCAACAATTCAAATATTTTACTGCTACCAGGAACCTCTTGACCAGTCACCAACAAAACTTGTATAACTTTCTGGGTAGCCTCTTGTTCTTTTGAATGACAAAAAGCACAAATTCCAGTCTTAGGTATTAGCCACCTGTACCCTTTTCGGACCCACAAATCCTGACAGACTACACACTGAAATACAATCCACGGATTACAATAACAATCTTTATTTGGGCAGGGGAATACTCCTGAACCAGGCTTTCGGTTCCTGTGTCTCCTGGTCCTGGTCATATAGCTATGCTAGCAAACAAAAGGGATAAAAAAAATTGTTAGTTAATTTTCACCTTTTCTCCCTTCAAAACAAGGTTCAGAGCAGCAGCTGTTAAGGAAAAACTTGTTATACAAAAGAAAAAGGGAAAAAGAAAAAAAAAACAAAGAAAAAACAACAAAAAAACCTTCACTCATTAAATCAAATCCTCTGTTATGTTTTGCTCTGGGTATATTACTGTAAAAATTTGTTTAAAAACTGTAAGCAACCTTTCATACACTGTAGCAAGTTTGCAGCTAAAAGCCAAGCGTATCTCCTGTCACACTGTAAACAAAGGACAAATGGAAATCTTACAAACTGTCAGTTCAGTTTTGACCGAAATTTCGTGACTCCACACTGCACTGAGAGCTGTGTGAACCACTACTATAGCCTGTTCTAAAAATTTTTGGATTTCTGACCAAATTTCTCTCACCCTTTGATTGAAAATGTTACAAAATGCAAAGTTCAGCTGCGTATTCGCAGCTGCAAAACCAGGTTTCTCTTTTTCCAGGAGGACCTAAATTCTAATAGTTTAGGCTCACAAAAACACACCCTGGGGTTTTTCACAGCCCCGAACACATTCAACAAATGTTCTAACAAGGTCTTGCTAAAATCACACAAACTTCAGTCAAAACACAACACAAACCTTTCAACAAGGAGTGAAGGGGAGGGAGGAATAAACTACCAGCAAACACTCACCCGCTAAACCTGGGGTTTTCCAGGCAGTTGAAAAATGTATCCTGAGGTCACAGAGCCTGAATTCTCCTCTAGTTATCTGGGAGACAAATGACTTCCTAATCACCAGGACTATCTTAAAAGTATTTTAGGCTTTTCACTTCACCCTCTAGCTATAAAACAAAAATTCAACTTACAAAGCTTTTCATCCAACAACATATCAAATAAAATTTTCACAGCCAAAAGCGCACGCTGCCCAAATTCACACAAATACACACAATCTAAGCACCATGCAAATACTTTATATCAGTCTGCACTCCCAAAGGTCAGTATTTCTTTGCAAAGCAAATAACAATTTCACAAACTTCTTACAACTTCAAGTTCACAAAGCTCCTAAAAACACTTACAAAAATTAATAACACACGCCAAATCACACAAATTATAATGCTCACAACACTAACTCTTACAAACCACAACAAATACAATGCTCAAATAGTTTTCCACAGCCTAAACACACAAAATCACAAACTCACTAAACAAACACGGATCCGGTTACAATACACACATACAGCGCTCGGGGCCACAACTCAAATTGTCACAGCAGGACGCTTCGTGTCCCAAGGTTCAGACTAACCACCCAAATTATGCATTACTAAGGTGCACCTTTCAAATTACAAACTGAGATCAGAGCCACCCCTGCTCCAATCCAAATCCACAACACCACAGCCGCTGTCTCCTCTACGAGCCACAGACTGCTAAACCTCTGGTACTGCCGCCTCCTCTACGAGACACAGAATAAAAAACTTCTGGTGCTGCTGCCTCCTCTAGGAGACACAGACTACAAAACTTCTGGTGCTGCTGCCTCCTCTACGAGGCACAGACTAAAAAACTTCTGGTGCTGCTGCCTCCTCTACGAGTCACAGGCTGCTAAACCTCTGGTGCTGCTGCCTCCTCTACAAGACACAGACTAAAAAACTTCTGGTGCTGCTGCCTCCTCTACGAGACACAGACTAAAAAACTTCTGGTGCTGCTGCCTCCTCTACGAGTCACAGACTGCTAAACCTCTGGTACTGCTGCCTCCTCTACGAGACACAGACTAAAAAACTTCTGGTGCTGCTGCCTCCTCTACGAGACACAGACTAAAAAACTTCTGGTGCTGCTGCCTCCTCTACAAGACACAGACTAAAAAACTTCTGGTGCTGCTGCCTCCTCTACGAGGCACAGACTACCAACCTCGGATACGAGACGTCTCTCGTGTCTTTTTAACTGCCTATATAATAAGGTACCTTCCCTCAAATATAAACATACCTCTTGTCCGTAGTCCAGCAGGTTCTGGTCTTTCCCCGGGTAGTCAGCGAGATCGCAGGATCCCTCTTCCCAGAAATTTCTGGGTGGGCGCCCAGAGGGGTCCTGGACCCCACCAGCCCCACGGCCAGAGAGAGCAGTCCTCCTGGCTAGCTCGCCAAAATGATTTATTAAAAAAATATGGATATTGATCTAGTATCGATATCCAACTATGACGGACAAAAACTCTCTAACAGTTTAAAGTTAGAAAGTGTATGTTTATTCGACGCCGGGCAGCGTGCGGGATAGCTCCCAAATACACACCGCACCTTCCAGGTGATTACAGAGTCTTTTTATCCATACAAGTATTGAATACACAAAATAGAAATACATATTCATCATTTTGGTACATCCCATTCCCCGCTTCGTATGCTAATCACTCCAAAAGCTATTAAGCATGTGTAGTTTGTCCATTGAAATAAGCCGGTGATCCCTTTCATGGGGAGGGGTCCCAAAATGAGGAAGTAAATGAAGTCTTCCTCGTTCTGACCTTTCTACCTTTTCAATGCAAGTATGACAAATGAACTCTTGGTAGAACTCCCATTCTTTGTCTTCAATTGGTTTCAGAACAGAGGAGGCCCACAATTGTCCTATGTTCCTAAAAGCTATTTGTCAGTTTCTATATTCTTCATTATAAACCCAGCTAACTAAATATTGTGCTGACAAGCAATCAATTATTAGTTAACTACTAACTCCTAACTTCATCAAGGCCTACTCATTTATTATTATTATTTTAATTAACTCTAGTAAGGCTTATTTCTAACTAAAATCTTAGCTCCTCAAAATCTCTAAATGCCTTAAAGTTTACATTTCATCCCCTTTGGGTAGGATTTTCCCTAGCATGTAGGGGTTGGGCCTTCCTCAGACCCTTAACAGAGATAGAGTTTTTTTCTTGTTTCCAGTTGTCTCTAATCTCTTTTCAACAGTTTTTTGTTTGTTTTTCTAGCAGAAGCGTTCTATGTAAGGTCCAGTCTGGATCAGGAAGTGCTTCGGAGCAGCTGCAGCGTGGATGGGCCGTGCCCTTGGAGAAGGCTGAGGACATCGTTTGGGACCAGCTTTTCTTCCAGCGGTGGATGGCGTGAGGTGAGTCCTGTCTGCTGGGGATGGTGGGGTCAGAGCTTTGGGGACATGGAAACAAGCACAAGGAGTCTCTTGCTCTGGGCAGCTGCTGAGGGCTGGATGTGCCGTGGCTGGCTGCAGGCTGGGAATGTCCTGCCCTGCTGCTCTGCTCCCAAAGGCAGCAGTGATGGGCAGCTCTGGGCACAGCTCTGGGCACAGCCAGCATGGCCTGGGCTCTGTGGGCAGCTGGGACAAGGGGACAGCAGCCTTCAGCTGACGGGGCTTTCTGGTTTCTCTCCTTGCAGCCGGGCTCTGCGGGTGCTGAGGCTGCTCTGGGCCCTGCCAGGGCTCTGCTGGAGCTCAGCACCGGGCCACAATCAGCCAAAGGAGAAATGGGGTGCCCTGCAGCACAGACTTGCTTGAGCATTTCAGCAACACAGTTCAAGTTTGCAGAGTGTACACCTCCAAGGGAAAACATGGCACCACCCAAGAAATAAACTTGTTCAATAACTTCTGAAATTAAATCAATCTGGGATGACCCCAAATGACATTTTGCAGCTTGCTCAAGTTGTAGCTCAGCCCTTCTCTGACCAGTTCTCTCCCCCACCTGCCTTTTACTCCCCAACTGCTCCCTATTTTCCGTCAGTGAGCTCCCAGCCCATTCCAGTCTCCATCACACTGTTGCCTTCCTTGGTGCCGCTCACCATGAGGAAGGCCGAGCCCCAGGCTTAGGGACTCATCCTGTCACTGGCTGAGGAGCAGCAATGTCTCAGAGGTCCGGTGGGATTTTAGTGTCATTCAGAGCTGCTCTCCAGCCCCCAGCTCTCCTCACTGCTGAGTTCCCGCTCCCTTTTCCTCATCCTTGCAGCAGGATGAGCTCTGTGAATCCCCTTGAGCCTCCCCCCTCTTCCCAGCCCACGCACCCACCTCCGTTAGGCTGAAGCTGCAGCTTCTCTGTCTCCTCTGGCACAGCAGTGCAGTCCCCTGTGCGGGGAGCCCCAGCCCCAGAGCACAGCACTCAGCAGTGCAGTCAGGGCTGGAGCAGCTGCCCTGCAGCCCTGGCTTGGCTCTTTGTGGCAGGGAATGCTCCTTGTTTGCAGCTGTCCCTGCAGGATAGCCCCAGGGCAGAGCCCAGCCGGGCTCCCACTGCAGCCCCTGAAGCTGTGAAACCAGTGAAATCATCCAGATTGGGTTTTTCAGAGGCCCTTTAGAAGGAAGGGCTTGAGAATAAACGTGCTCTGTTTGCCACACGAACATCGGGGTGAGTGGTCTCTTTGGCTCCAACCCACTTTCCTCCCTGAGCCAGTGTTACCCACTCCCTCACACATCCCCCCAGTGCCTTCCCACTGCCTTGTCCTGTCAGGGCTTCCACAGCCCCTCATCCTTTTGTGGCCCCATCCCCTCATGGTCTCCCCCAGCCCGGCCAACCTGCCCGGCAGCAGCGCCGCAGCCCCACAGGAGCTCCAGAGGAGCCCCATCAAGAGGCACCTGGGAGCCCTCAGCAATCCAGCCAGCAACACACGGGCAGGAGGACACAGATGGCGCTTCCTGCCTGGGACAGGGCTTGTGGCCATCTCCAGGCACCGGTCTCACAGAGATCCCCACAGCTCCAGCCCCTGCCCATCTGCTCTGTCAGCAGCACAAAGGCTTCAGCAGAACCACCAAAGGACAAGGGGCTTCTGGCCATTTTCTCTAAAACCCTGCATGCCTGGGCAGCTTGCTGAGCCCAGGAACCCTTTTCTCCCTCTTCCCCATGGCCCTGCAGAGCCTGGGCAGCAAAAGAAAGATCCTGGGAGTCTGTCTATTACAACACATCCTATATTTATATGCTAAAGGAAAACAAAAAAGGAAAGAACAATCTTGAAGAAATTAAACATTCCTGCTGGCTCAGGTGGCCCCAGCAGACAGAATCTCTGGGATCAGCTCTCTGCAGAGCTCCAGCAGCGCAGCCAGCCGAGCCCCGACAGACGAGGCCGTCTCCTCCATGCCCTGCAGAGCCGATCATGCAGGTTGTCAAAGATGGAATGTGGAGCTCTCTCTGTTCCCTGGAGGACGTACAATGTTTGAATTGCCAGGCTTCCGACGGCGACACTGATGTCATTGGCCATGCCTTCAAGGGCTGAAAGAGAGAGGAACAGAGCCATGGTCAGTTCCTGCATCTGAGGGGACCCGAGGAGACTCTGTGCCAGGGCCATCGCAGCCGGCTCTGGCCATGGACAGAAGGGAGCAGGGACCAGCTGGATCAGCCCGAAGCTGCTGGCCACGAATCCCCCAGGTGCCCTGAAACCTCTGTGTGCTCTGCCCACGCCGGCCCTGGTCCGCACAGGGAGCAGAGCCCTCCGCAGCCGGGGCAGGGCTCCCAGCTCCCCCGGCAGCCCCCGCTGGCAGCCCGCTGCCCTCACTCACCCTCAGAGATGAGCTGGAGCTCTTTGGTCCTCCCCCTCAGGTACTGCCCGGCCGTCCCTGGGAACACAGAGCCTGTCAGGCCCAGCGGCACAGCTCCCTGCCAGCGGCGCTGCCAGCCCTGTGCCCACACGGCCTCCTGGCCCGGCAGGGCTCGGGCCGGGCCCTCGCCGCTCGCTGCCGCCCCAGGGCACGGCTGGAGAGGGCGGCAGCAGCGCCCAGGGCAGGCGGGGCTCCGCGGCACCGGCCCGGGGCTGGGGCCGAGCTGCGGCGGGGCGGGGAGGGAGCTCGGGCTCCTGGCTCACCCATGAACCTGACGGCCGCCTCTCGCAGGGGCTGCTGTAGGTTCTGCAGGTAGGGCAGGGCCCGGCGCAGGTGCTCGGCCACTCTGCTCCTGTCCTCTGCCAGCTGCAGAGAGCGGCAGCAGGGAAGGGTTGGCGCGGGCTCAGCCCCTGGGCCGGGCGCTCTCCGCGCCAGCCCCGGCCTCCCCTGCCCGCACAGCCCTGAGGCGCGGCCAGCAGCCGCCGGCGCCGGGCTCTGGAGGGGGCAGAGGGCCGGCTGCTGCCCGGGGAGCCGCGGTGCCGCCCCGCAGCCCCGCCGGGCCGGGGCTCCATCGGCACCCGGCTCGGGCCGCAGGAGCCGGCACGGCCTCGGGCTGCAGCAGCGGGCAGGGGCACAGCTGCCAGCCTGCACACCGAGCACCGCGCTCAGGGGGCTTCTCCAGCCTGGGGCTGCGGCTTCCCGGCCCTCCTTACCAGCCACTCTGTGAACTTCCACAGCTTCTTGCTCTTCACCAGCTTTTCAAGTTCCGTCCTCTTCAGGAACTCGGCCGCACACAGAAGCGTTTCCTGAGAAGCCTGGAGAGCAGCAGAGACGTGGAGATGGCCCCACAGCCCAGGGTGCAGGACACAAAATCCTCAGGCAGCGGCAAGAGCCTTAAGGCATGGGGCAAAGCAGAGAAAGCCCCGCGCAGAGCAATAGAAAAGCAGGAGACGCGGAGTGCAGCGCGTACGTGTTTATTAGTTAGACCCGGGCTCGGGGTGGGGGCGGAAGCGCAGACCGTCCCTGAAGACGATCCGCCTGGGAACGGAGACCCAGATCAGAGCCCAACCCCCGCTGCGGAAGCCCCCTGAAAAACCCCCGCCGCGAAAACCCCCCGAAAAACCCTTACCGCGAAAACCCCCCGAAAAACCGCAGCTTCCCCGTCCGTCCCGCCGCCGGTCCGCGGCCCAATGTCGGAGGCACAACGGCGCGCAGAGTGCTTCTGGCAGGAGCTTGCAGGAGAAGCCAGAGTCGCGGAGCCCGCGGCTTGGGAGAAAATCCTGGCCGCGCGGCCATGTTACCCCTTTGAAAATGGCGCTGGGCGCCGAGGAGGGGGGCGGGGCGCGAGCGGTCTCGGCGCGAAAACTCGGAAGCCGCGCGATTTCAGGATTGCGCATGCGCGGGAGAAAGAGGCGGAGAGCGGCACGGAGCGCAGAGCCAATCAGCGGCTGCGCCGGGCGCCGCCACCATATAAGGCAGAAACCACCCCCCGCGGGAGGCGCGGCGAGCCCGGGGGGCGGGAGCGGCGCCACCCCCGCAGGGAGGAGCGAGCTCGGAGCCGAACAAAAAGGCACCGAGCCCCGGAAGTGCACTGGCATTTGACTTCCAGCGCGGAGCCTGGCAACAGCTCTGCCGCCTCGGAGGAGCCGGCGGGAACCGCCCAGGACTCCAAAACAGAAGAAACGGAACCAGCGCAGTTTAAAACAAAACCGAGTAGAGTTCTAAGCCGCACCGAAAAGCGGTCACAATACGAACCAACCCAGTTTTACCAGCGGGGGAAAAATACCCCTTGGGGCTGCGGGAGGAAAGGGCATCTCGCTAAGGAATGCGGGTCCCAGCCCCCGGAGACACGAGACGGAGGGGGGGAGCGCGCGGGCAAACTCAGCCTCCTCCCACCGCAAGCAGCGCCTGTGCCACAGGGTCAGCAGGGGACGCCCCGGAACGGGACCCCTGGGTAGCCCTAGCCATGAAAGTGGGGAGAAAGCCCCCAAGAGTGTGGGGGACGTGCCGCCTCTGTGGCAGTCGGGACCCCCATGTGGCGGGACTCCAGCTTTGGGCAGACACAGGAGCAGACTGCTCGATCCTGCCCCAAGCCCTGTGGCCCCGACGCTGGCAATGCAAAGCCCGTTGCAGCACCTCCACCCCAAACACGCCCGAGGGGATCCTACTGAAGCTGCAGGAGGAAAGGGCCACTGCTGCACACCCACTGCTGCCAATCAAACCTGACCCTCAAAACAAAACTAATGAGAAGCTGTGAGTCTTGTTTGCAGGACACGCTTGTGAACCATCCCCGTGATGCATACACCCCTGCTCCAAAGAGAGATGACAGACCACCAAGCCACCAGACAACACCTGAGAGTCCCACGGCGGTGAGACCCAGACATGCACAGTGTCTTTATGCAATTTTGCTATTGAGGCTTGTGGCCGGGGGACAAGCTGACCCAGGCCACTACCCTCATCAGCCATTTAAGTGGATCACGCAACATCTTTCAAGTGACAAGGTGTTCAAAGAGATCACCACAGCAGACACCCCATCCTTCGTGTTCCACATAGCCAACCTGTTTAAAAGCTACCTTACTAACCCTAAATGAAACCAAATCGAACCTAATTAACCCCTATTAGCTTTATTATAATGTTAAAACCCCCTTTTCTACGAAGGCATTGCTTTAGACACCCCCTTCAGTTACTCCACAACCAGTGCCCCCCACCAGTGCAAGTGGGACACTCCCCGCAGAGGACCAACAAGTGGGTGGTCCCATCCACATCTGAGATATAAGTTTGCCAGAGATCCAGAGTGATCCTTATATATTCCTTGCCAAATTTAATAACTCTATCAATTTCTGTGTCCAAGTTCTGACTGTTGTAGGATCCTGTACCACTCAGACGAAGAAACATACCACCTTCTCAAGGAACCTGACAGACTCCACAAAAGAGAAATTAACCATCGCAATGCTGCTTGGCCTGAGAGCAGCTGGCACAGCCACGGGTGTCTCAGCCATCGCAACCCAGCAGCACGGACTCTCTCAGCTGCAAATGACCATCGACGAGGACCTGCAGAAGATCGAGAAATCCATCTCCTATCTAGAGAAATCAGTCTCTTCGCTTTCAGAAGTGGTCTTACAAAATAGGCAGGGACTGGACCTTTTGTTCATGCAGCAGGGAGGACTGTGTGCAGCCTTGAAAGAGGAGTGCTGCTTTTATGCAGATCATACGGGAGTCGTTAAAGACTCCATGGCAGAACTCCGAGACAGACTGGCTCAGAGAAAGAGAGACAGGGAAACCCAACAGAGCTGGTTTGAATCCTGGTTCAATCAATCACCTTGGCTCACCACTTTAATTTCCGCCGTGGTAGGTCCACTGGCAATACTGCTTTTAGCTATTACCATAGGACCATGCCTGCTGAACAAACTAGTCTCGTTTGTTCAGGCCCGTCTAGAAAGGGCAAACAGTCTGTTCATAGGCCACCAACAAATGCTATAAACCAAAAACTGCGAACACAGTCAGTCGCTAAAGCCTTCAAGACCTGCCTTGAAAAAATTACTCAGGTTTACCAAACCGCCCTTTCCTTAACGAGTCACAAGTTTGTACCTCACTCCAGTGCCTATATCTACGACTACCTCATTTTATATATGATAAGGGGAGGGGAGATGTGGCAGCTAGGGACAGGCGAACGGAAGACCACGGGATGTGACGGAAAGACAGACCCTTCCCCGTCTCCCTGCCCCACGCTATCCATTAACCCCAGAAGCATGTGACCACACCTGCTCTGGTAACTTTCCACTCCCGACTAACCCTAGAGACCCCACAACCCCCCTCTGACGTAGCAAAGACCCCCAAGACTATTTAAACCCATGAGATGAGATAATAAACGCTTTCGATCGTCTGCCACATTGGTATCTGCGTGCGTTGATTAGCCCGAGTAGCCTGGGCGAGACCAGGCTGCTGTGCTGTCCCCTGAACCAGGTCGCCAGTTGCCCTTTATAAAGGCAACACTCCCCCAAAGGCTGGGGTATCCCATGAGGGCTGAGAGAGTAGAAAAGACAAGAATAGGGCAGAAATTTTCCATCAAACGATGGCACGTTTATAAGAATAGGGGAGAATCTAATATTTTGCAAGAATCCCCTGACACCCATGCACCTCGTTGAAATTTAGCTGCGTTGGGCTCCTCCCCTGTAAGTTCCCCTGTGGCTTCTGTGAAGCTCCCTGTACCCTCTGTCTCTCGGTCTTCCCAAAACCCTACCCTATCCTCCCTTGGGGATGGTGTTGGCCACAGCACCCCAAGCACCCCGCTGGACACTGTTCAGACCTCTCGAGGGAACTGCAGTGCACTCGGCACTCCTTTCCAAGGTGGTGATGGCCACGCCGCTTGGAACACCCTTTCCTGCCTGGACCCTTCTTCTCCGGCCCCAAGTTTCCTGCCAGCCCCACCCCTTCCGCAGAGGCCCCTGCACGAATCGCGTGTGGGGGCCAGTGCCCTTTGTTGGAAGGTGGGGTTGGACCATCCCCCATTCCTTATTCCGGCTCCTGCTCTGGGGGGAGGATCGCCGATGGGGCCTCCCGTCAGGGGACCCTCCTTCTTGGGAGATCACCCTCTTTTATGGAGGGACCTCCTTCGGAGGAAGGTGGAGCTGGAAACCCAGACCTGGAATCCTCCATTTTGTCTCTCCCTAGGATGGCGGCGCCCAGGTTCGTCCCCTTATCGACACCCCATAACACTTGTGGCAGTCGCCAAAGTAATCATATTTCTTCTTATGAACTGAATCAATTATGAATTCTATTTGCATTTAATTTTTGGACGAATCTCCCCAAAGCCCTTGACCCTTCAAAGCCTTTGTGGAAACTGTTCAAAATCATTAACCTACAAGCTTCCACAGTTGAGATTAATGAAAAAAGGAACCAAAAAGAACAATTTAGAACATGTTTTAAGAATAGAAAAAAAGAGACATGAGGCAAGTGTTTGCCCATCATAGTCAAAAATTTGTTTCACCTGTAAAAAGAAAGAGCACATAAGAAAAAACTGTCCAAAGTAAAAAAAAAAAAACAACCTACCACATTCATAATAAAAATAAAAATAAACAATTGAATGAATATAAGAACAAAATTATTCAAGAGTGACTGCCCAAGTTGCCCATCCATTTCCTTAATTATACCCTACCAGATGTTCTTTTTAATTTCAATATTGTTTTAAAGTTTTCACAGTACGCTTTGGAAAAAGAGTTCATTAATTTACCTTTAGACCTTCTTTAAACTTCATGATCTTTGTTGATTTTTCTTTAACCATTTTCCCACATTCCCAACTAAATTTCTTGACTAAAAAATTGTTCATTTTATTCTTGATACTTTAAAATAATCTGCTTCTTAAGTTATATATTATAGAGAGAGGAATCATTCTGTCCAGTTAATACCCGCAGTTGCATAAAATAAAATGAGCAAGACCACATCTCCATTTGCTGATCACATCTGTCATGGTTTGACACTGGCACAATGCCAGTGCCCCCCATGAAAATGCAATTTCTTAACTGAATGCTGTGAAATGCGATTGAGAACAGAGCAAAGCAGGCCCAAGCTTAATAACAAGAAAAAAACTTTATTAAACTACTACCACTATGCTACTATAAAAGAGAGAGAAAAAAGAAGAAAGAAAACACACACAATTCAAAATGAAAACCTTCCAAAGCATTCCTCCTCCCACCACCCAACTCCAACAAACCACAGTGAGACACAATCTGGACCCCAATCAGGTTTCCACCCTCCAGATAATCAACACCTAGTTCATCTGCAGGGAGAGAGGAGTCTCTCCTGTGCCACAGACCCCCCAAGAAACACAGCTGCCACATCCTGTGCTTCCATGTCACCACATGGCACAGCCCGGAGAAAAAAGTTTGCCAGTGGTGACCCTCTCCTTTCCATGCACAGTGCTCTCACCACCAATGCATGGATGGACAGACTGCTTTTAGGATTTTTCCTTTCAAGGATGCCCTGCCAAGAGGGGAAAAAACAACAGTTCAGTTTTTCATTTTTGGGACCAACAGTCCCCCCCATTTTCCCCTGGGGCCGAGGGTCCAAGAACAGAGATCTTCTTCTCTTCTTCCTCTGCGAAGACAGGGGGCACCACCACAAACCTCCTTAACTTTTCTCTGTTCGCTCTACTTCTGTCTTTTCCCAGCTGAAGCATGGTCTCTTTGGCTCACCGGCATTCTCCTAAAATACAGTCTCTCTTGGAGGAGAAGATCAGTTCAATCTGTGGCTACCAAGAAAAAGTCCAGCCAAACAGCCACTCCATCATCTCCTCCCACCTAGAATTTCTCCTTCCAGCATCCCAGGTCCCAGGCTGTCTCTTTTCCTCTCTTTTTCAAACCAAGGAGGAGAAAAGTTTAACAAAGCTTTCATTTCTCAGGAAGGGTTAAAAGTCCCGACTCCCAGAGATGGCTCGCTGCCCAGGCTCCAGCTCCCACAGGCGACTGGGCACCTTGCGGCCCCCCCACTCTTCTCCTTCCCCACGGTGAACTGCTGATAAAACCACCGCCGTCTCTTTTTCTCTCTTGGGAGAGAGAGAGACTCTGGAGGGAACGGAGACATCCCAGATTTTCTCCACCCTTCCATCTGCAGGGGCCCAGCCCAGTTCCAGTCCCTCCACCCCTGGGCCTACCTCCGAAGGCCACATGGCTTCTCCCCTCCCCCACCCAGCTCGTCACCGGGCAGGGGAGAGTCCTGCACTGACCACTGACCGGAACCCAAGAGAGCAAGTTCTCCTGGGAATTCTGCTTTTAACCCCTCTGTGTTCTCAGAGGCGTGTCTACCATCAATTGGTCAATGTCCAAATTGAACTCTTCCATCCGGAACAATTCTTTTTCCTAGTCAAACCACGACAACATCCTACAGGAGGAGTGACCTCCAAAATACTTTCAAACCTCAGAAAGCCAGAACCTGCAAATTCCTCGGTGATTCATGCTTCAAGCCCAGTCTTACTTCAAGATAATTCCACTGCAATTCCTCCTCCGGACACTGATTCCGTATATAATAACTTTGTACATTTTATATTAAGTTTCTTATGTGAAGAAGATTCTTACCGCATGCGTTATGGCCATGAATAGTTCATTTTTTCCTGACAATTTTTGAAATCTTTTCTGTTGCTGTAATAATTTGTCATATGGCAAAATCTGTTATATGATACATTATGTATAAGATATGCTACGTAATAGATTCATTAATTTGTTTTGAACCCCAGAACTCTCCTCCCTTTTGTAAAAAGAAACAGGGAGATATTGTGGTGTGTTTTGCTTGGAATCCATGTTTGCCCCCTGTTCTCCTGCCTAATCCACTCCCTGTCCCTGTTGCCAATTTTCCCAAGTCCTTCCCTATCCTCCTCCCTTCCAAGCTGTCAATCCTCCCTATCCCTACCCCTTTCTCCGGAGAGTTCAGTGTCTGTCTTGCTGCCCTCGATACCTCACTCCTTACTTTGTATTATTCCCCTCCCCTGTTTTCCCTGATAGGCTCATAAGCTATTTGCCCCACCTTATATTCCTCCCTTACCATATCCTCACTGGTTCACTTTCCTACACCCGCCTCCTGAGTTGCTGTATAAAAACTTCTGTTCACCCCGCCCCCCAGTCTTGCTGGGGAGCCCAGGAATAAATCCATCTTGTTCTACACCCAGACCCGTGTCATCGCTGTCTGTCCCTGCGCCAGACCTGCCGGTAACTGGGAATTGCAGAGCTCGCAGGGGGACAGTCACGCCTGTGCCACAGCCGTCCAGCACGCCCCGCACACGCGCGCTGCAACACTCCTGGTTAGGTGGAGAAGTCCGAGCTGAGCCCAAAGGTGCAGATGGAACAGCCGTGCACAGGAAGGCTCGGTGGGAAGGATGATCCAGGACCCGTAGGCCTGGCAGCCTGAGCTCGCTCCAGGGGAAGGCCTCGGAGCAGATCCTCCTGAGTGCCATCCCATGGCACGTGCAGGGAACCCGGGCATCTGCTGGAGGGTGGGAAAGCTCTGCAGAGGGACGGGGGCAGCTGGGGCCCCTGACGGGGTGTTGAGGGCTTCTGTGCCGGAGACTGGGGGTGTTGGTGTTGGTGGGGTGTTGGGGAAGGAGTTGTCTGGAAGGTGAGTGGTTTAGGTTGGAATTTGAGTCACTTTGAAGGCAGCATCTCTGGTTTGGCACAGCTTTGGTTACGGAGGGCAGAAAGAATATTTGTGATTTTTCCTCTTCATGGTCCTGATTCTCCTGCAAGGAACAAGAGGGGAGAGCTGTACTTTACTGGACAATTCGATATCTCTACCAGGGGGAGGATTAGCCTTTTTTCCTTCTTTTCATTTGTTTGGGCTACTTTTGTAACACTGAGTGGACTTTCATTTCTTGAGAGCTTTTATTCCTTAAGATAATTAGGATATTATCATCCCTTCATAGAAAACCATTTGCAAACCAAAGAAAGGCCCTTGGTTTTGCCCTTCTTTTGTGTAGTGCTATGTTCCGTAAAGTGACCCTCAATGGATGAGGTTAAGGCAAATGAGTTGCTGCTTTGAGATGGGAAGCAAAATTCCAAATCTTCTCCTCCTCAGGCTATCCCAATTAATTTGGGAAGTTTGCAGTGTTTTGGAACTACTTGAGTTGAGCAATGGGAAGTAAAGCTTTCCTGAACTGAGGATTCTTACTTGCCAGATTCTTCTGTGCCTTCGCTGCTAAGGTGTTTTTGTGCTGAAGGCAATAATTTCAATGAGAAAATAATTTCAGCATGGAGTAAGAGCTTCTGACAGAGACCAAGTGTTGCCAGCAGTTGCTCCAGGTGCTCCTGCCAAGAGCCCCTGCAGGCAGGAGCACAGCCCCCCAGTGCACGTGGGTTTGGCTCCCTCTGGCACAGAAGCCCCCCAGGGGCACAGGTCTCTGGGGCAGAAGACAGGGCACCAGCGCTGCCAGGGCTCGGGGGGTGGCAGGTCTGCTTGGGCAGGGACTCTGCCTCACCTGCTGGTGTCAGCGCTCCCCGGGCCCCAGGGCTCAGAGCAGCATTCGTGCCCTGACCCACACATTCCTTGTGCGTGCAACAGCTGCGGGTTTAGGATGGCCACCAGCTGGGACATGTCTCAAGGAGGCAGTGCCAGCTTCTGTGGAAGGCCCTGTGCACTTCCCAGCTGCGGGGGCTCCTGCTGCCCTGAGCCCGCAGAGCAGGGCAGCGTTTGCTGATGGTTTGAGCCATTCCTAAAGACTCTGTCAGCCTGTCTTGGACACTTGGGGTGAGGGATTCCTTCTAACCTGGCCATCTTGGGTGGGCTGGAGGCGGCCATAGCGCAGGGGGCAGTGTGTGCAGGGGCCCTTTGTGACATGCTGCAGCATGGTCACCATGGCATGGAACAGCGTGTCAAAGGAACCTTTGTGACACGTGGTGACATAGGAGCTGGCGGTGACAAGGCCATTCCACAGTGCTCCAAGCACTTGACAGGACAGGACGAGACAGAGCAGTGCTGTGAGGAGCCCCCACACAGCGCACTCATTCGTGTCTGACCTGGAGCTTTTCCGAGGTGTTATTACTGCAGCTGACCTCAAGGCCAGACCACAAATCCAGCCACTGACATGGAGCAGAGACCCCCAAGAGTGCCCAAGCTGGCCTGGGTGGAGGAAGAGGGAGAAGGCCCTGGAGCTGCCCCTGCACACGAGACTGAAGAAGGGGTGCCATTCAAGCAGCTGCAGGAGGGTGAGTGGCAGAGCTGGGCTGCTGGGCTGCAGAGTTAGTAGCTGCAGCCAGCTTGGCCCCGCCCCATCCCATCCCATCCCATCCCACCCCACCCCACCCCACCCCATCCCATCCCATCCCATCCCATCCCATCCCATCCCATCCCATCCCATCCCATCCCATCCCATCCCATCCCATCCCATCCCATCCCATCCCATCCCATCCCATCCCATCCCATTCCATCCCATCCCATCCCATCCCATCCCATCCCCTGGGGACATGCCCATGGACAGGATGGAATAGGGGCCGGGCAGACACCCCACAGCCGTGCTCCATGCCCTGGGGCGTCGCAGGGCTGTCCCTGCCTGGGCAGTGCAGGGCTGGGCTGTGTTCTCCGGCCTCTCCCGCAGCCCCTCAGCTCGGGCTGCGCTCGCTCTTTGCCAGGTGCAGCCGTGGAGCGCACACAAGAGCAGAAACGCACCCGTGGCCGCTTCCACAGAACAGCGCAGGTACCTGCAGCCATCCCCACCTGGGCTGGGCCTGCTGTCACTGCTCAGCCAAGCACCACGCTTGGAGAATTCCGTGGAACATCCCTGGCTTCCTGCCCTTCTCCTACAGCTGGTTTGCAAATTCATGAAGAGGATCCGGGAGGAAGAGACCACCATGGGCACAGGGCCCAGAGCATATTCGCACATCTTCAAAACCCAGACCTGTGCTGCCCTGGCTGATATGCTGGTAGAGGAGGGGTTTTCCAATCCAAAGCAAGTAAGCAGCCTGTGGCCAGGCTTTGATCCTCCCAGGAATTACTTGGCCTCCCAAGCCACGTCTGCTGCTCCCTGGAAGCTTTTGAGGCCATGGCAGTGTGGTGGCAAGGGAAGCACTTCTCTGGGGCAGCTGGGCACATTCCTCCCTCTGGCAGCTTTCCAAGTTTCCTCGTGCCTTCTCCAGGTGCCCGCCATGGTGAGGTACATCCACCAGTGGCTCGAGGCCAACCAGTTTGCTGAGCACAGGCTGAACAGGACCCTGCTGGATCTCACCGAAGAACGGCCCGCTGACGTAGTCATGACGCTGCTGCGTGTGGCCCCATTGTGTGACAGGTATGGGGCCCACCTGCCCAGAGGGCTCAGGGCTCCCCAGCCCATCAGCCTGTACAGCCTGTCCCAGGTGTCTGACCAACAGAGAGTCCCAGGGCCCTCTGGCTGCTCCCTTTGCCAGCCCTGGCACATCAGCCCCCGAGCCTGCTGCTCCCTCGCTGCCCCTCAGGGGCCCGTCCCTACAGGGCTGGGCTGCCTGAGTGCTACTGGTGAGGGGCAGTGGGCAGAGGCAGGGCTGGCAGCCAGCTCAGGTCCCCACTGCTGCCCAGGCCACGGTGCTGTGTCTCAGACCCCCCTGAGACAGAGCTCTGACCCCACAGAGCTGCTTTGACCATGTGGAAGAGCATCATGTGTTCGCCCAGGACTGCAGAGCCGGCCATGCTCGTACTCCTCGATGTGCTGGGCAGCTGGCCAGAGCACAGCACGTGCACCTCCGATGGGGACAAAACGGGTGTCTTTGTCCTGGCTGTGAGTTTCTGCAACTGGCCTGTGCTGGCCCAAGGCCACCTCTCCAGCAGCTCTCCATCCTCCCTCCCTCACGGCGTCTCCCTGCCTCAGGCGCTGGGCTGAAACCTGGCCTCGGGGCAGCTTCAGGGCCACCAGGCCCGGTGCTCCCCTGTGGCTCTCCAGGCCTCTCCCTCCCGTTCTCGGGCCCTGCCACACGAACAGCTCGGCACTGAGCACTGTCTCGGGCTGCTCTGTCCTTTGCAGGCAACTGTGCTGATGTGGAAGATCCTCCAGCTGCCCTGTGTCCCACATATGGTGACTGTGTATCTCCCCCACCTATTGGTGCATCTGCTCTTCCAAGTGCTCTTCAGCACTCTGGATGTGCCAGAGAAGGTCAATACCTTCTGGAAGGGATGCCAGCAGCAATATGGCCTTGACACCAGCCCCAACAGGTGCTCCATGCCAGTCCTCCTGTCCTTGCCACATCCCTGGGCAGGAGCCAGTGCTCCCAGCGTGACCCGGGCTTTGCTCTGCACACAGGCTTGCAGTGCAGACCCTGAAGTCCCTGCTCTGCCAAATGCAGCACGAGGATGTGGTGGTGGCAATGGAACGCAAGTGTGGCTGGGACAAGCTGCTGTGTGCTGACACCTACCACCATGCCGTGGGTCTGCTGGCCAAGTGAGACCCCCCTTCACCCCACTGCCTCTGACATTTGTGCTCTGTGCCTGGGGTGCCCCATACAGTGCCTGTGGTCATGGGCCAGAGGGCCTTGTCACCCAGGGACAGCCGAGCAGACTAGAAAAGTCTGGGAAAGGAGGGTTCCCACAAGGAGCCACCTCCCAAATAGCCCAGGCGCCCTTGCAGGGTGCTGGGGAAATACCAGACCTCTGTGAGTCAGTCCTGGGAGAGGTTTGTCCCCCTGGCCCACAGTCTTGGTTACTTTGTCTCCTGCCAGGGAGATGTCCTGTGTCTCCATCCCCTTGTGCTCCCGGATCGCTCGCTACCTGCTCCGGCTGCTCAGCACACAGGAGCCACGCTGGGAGCTGCCCTCCCTGGCGTTCTTTGTGGAGGTGAGCCTGAAGGCCAGCGCTGCCTCGCTCAGCTGCCTCCCAGCTCTCTGCCCTCTCGTAGCCACAGCTGCCTGGGACGGAGCCCGCGCCCTGTGCTGCTGCCTGGGCTCAGCCCTGTGCGGTTCTGGGCTCCTGCTGGCCGGTCCCCTGTCACTGCCCTGTGCCTTTCAGGTCCTCAAGTGCCTGGACATGACTGAACGCGGTGCTGACAGAGTCCTGCAAATCTTGTCACGGCACCTGCAGAGCGGGTGCAGAGAGAAGTGTCACCTGGTGCTCAGAGCCCTTCTTGATCTCATCAACAATCCCTTGATGGTGAGAAGGGGGCAAGGGCTGAGGCTGCGCTCGGGAATGCAGTCACTTGGGCTTGGCTGGGCTTTGGGCACTGGGCCAGCTGCTCCCAGCTCTCCTGCCTCCTGCTTCAGCTGCCCAAGTGCTTCAGAACAGCCCTTTGGCCTCTAGGCCCTGCGGCAGCAGGATGGCGTTTCACAAACTTGTGTTCCGCACAGAGCAAAAAAATGATGAGTCTGACGGAAAGTCTTGTGGAGCTCCTGTGGGACGCAGATGGAGAGATAGTTAGCATGACAGCCATGCTCCTCAACTTTATCATCTTGGAAAAGGACATGCTGATACCCAGCTCTATCGCACTGCAGCTGGTTGAGGCTCTCCTGCCACTCCTTGACCACGTAAGGCTCACTGCCCCCAGCCATGGCCACTGGCTGCTGCCCGGACACTTTGTGCCCTGCGGATTTGCAGGCCTGCACCAAGCTGAGCTCCGTGCAGCCGATGCTGAGGTCTTTTTTTCTTCCCTTCATACAGGACAATAGCCAAGTGCAGCTGCTCTCCACGGTGCTCTTTGGAACATTGGTGACTCTTCCACAAGAAAAGGAAAAAGAGGCCCTGAACACACACTTGCACCAGAGCCTGCTGCCACTCTTCTTCCACTGCCATGATGAGAATCAGCGAGTGGCACAGGTGAGGACTCGTGGGCTGCTGCTGTTCCCCTGGGAGGGGCTGGGCTGCCTCCTGCCCTGGCACCTCGTGGGCTGCAGCCTCCTCCAGGCCCTGGCACAGGGACACAGGTCCTGCGCCCTGGGCTGTGGGGCCATCTCCACGTCTCTGCTGCTCTCCAGGCTTCTCAGGAAACGTTTTGTGTGCGGCCGAGTTCCTGAAGAGGACGGAACTTGAAAAGCTGGTGAAGCGCAAGAAGCTGTGGAAGTTCACAGAGTGGCTGGTAAGGAGGGCCGGGAAGCCGCAGCCCCAGCCTGGAGAAGCCCCCTGAGGGCGGTGCTCGGTGTGCAGGCTGGCAGCTGTGCCCCTGCCCGCTGCTGCAGCCCGAGGCCGTGCCGGCTCCTGCGGCCCGAGCCGGGTGCCGATGGAGCCCCGGCCCGGCGGGGCTGCGGGGCGGCACCGCGGCTCCCCGGGCAGCAGCCGGCCCTCTGCCCCCTCCAGAGCCCGGCGCCGGCGGCTGCTGGCCGCGCCTCAGGGCTGTGCGGGCAGGGGAGGCCGGGGCTGGCGCGGAGAGCGCCCGGCCCAGGGGCTGAGCCCGCGCCAACCCTTCCCTGCTGCCGCTCTCTGCAGCTGGCAGAGGACAGGAGCAGAGTGGCCGAGCACCTGCGCCGGGCCCTGCCCTACCTGCAGAACCTACAGCAGCCCCTGCGAGAGGCGGCCGTCAGGTTCATGGGTGAGCCAGGAGCCCGAGCTCCCTCCCCGCCCCGCCGCAGCTCGGCCCCAGCCCCGGGCCGGTGCCGCGGAGCCCCGCCTGCCCTGGGCGCTGCTGCCGCCCTCTCCAGCCGTGCCCTGGGGCGGCAGCGAGCGGCGAGGGCCCGGCCCGAGCCCTGCCGGGCCAGGAGGCCGTGTGGGCACAGGGCTGGCAGCGCCGCTGGCAGGGAGCTGTGCCGCTGGGCCTGACAGGCTCTGTGTTCCCAGGGACGGCCGGGCAGTACCTGAGGGGGAGGACCAAAGAGCTCCAGCTCATCTCTGAGGGTGAGTGAGGGCAGCGGGCTGCCAGCGGGGGCTGGCGGGGGAGCTGGGAGCCCTGCCCCGGCTGCGGAGGGCTCTGCTCCCTGTGCGGACCAGGGCCGGCGTGGGCAGAGCACACAGAGGTTTCAGGGCACCTGGGGGATTCGTGGCCAGCAGCTTCGGGCTGATCCAGCTGGTCCCTGCTCCCTTCTGGCCCTGGCACAGAGTCTCCTCGGGTCCCCTCAGATGCGGGAACTGACCATGGCTCTGTTCCTCTCTCTTTCAGCCCTTGAAGGCATGGCAAATGACATCAGTGTCGCCGTCGGAAGCCTGGCAATTCAAACATTGTACGTCCTCCAGGGAACAGAGAGAGCTCCACATTCCATCTCTGGCAACCTGCATGATCAGCTCTGCAGGGCATGGAGGAGACGGCCTCGTCTGTCTGGGCTCGGCTGGCTGCGCTGCTGGAGCTCTGCAGAGAGCTGATCCCAGAGATTCTGTCTGCTGGGGCCACCTGAGCCAGCAGGAATGTTTAATTTCTTCAAGATTGTTCTTTTCTTTCTTTTGTTTTTCTTTAGAATATAAATATAGGATGTGTTGTAATAGACAGACTCCCAGGATCTTTCATTTTCTGCCCTGTCTCTTCAGGGCCATGGGGAAGAGGGAGAAAAAGGTTCCTGGGCTCAGCAAGCTGCCCAGGCATGCAGGGTTTTAGGGAAAATGGCCAGAAGCCCCTTGGCCTTTGGTGGTTCTGCTGAAGCCTTTGTGCTGCTGACAGAGCAGATGGGCAGGGGCTGGAGCTGTGGGGATCTCTGTGAGACCGGTGCCTGGAGATGGCCACAAGCCCTGTCCCAGGCAGGAAGCGCCATCCGTGTCCTCCTGCCCGTGTGTTGCTGGCTGGATTGCTGAGGGCTCCCAGGTGCCTCTTGATGGGCTCCTCTGGAGCTCCTGTGGGGCTGCGGCGCTGCTGCCGGGCAGGTTGGCCGGGCTGGGGGAGACCCTGAGGGGACGGGGCCACAAAAGGATGAGGGGCTGTGGAAGACCTGACAGGACAAGGCAGTGGGAAGGCACTGGGGGGACGTGTGAGGGAGTGGGTAACGCTGGCTCAGGGAGGAAAGTGGGTTGGAGCCAAAGAGAGCACTGACCCCGATGTTCGTGTGGCAAACAGAGCACGTTTATTCTCAAGCCCTTCCTTCTAAGGGCCTTTGAAAAACCCAGTCTGGATGATTTCACTGGTTTCACAGCTTCAGGGGCTGCAGTGGGAGCCTGGCTGGGCTCTGCCCTGGGGCCATCCTGCAGGGACAGCTGCAAACAGGGAGCATTCCCTGCCACAAAGAGCCAAGCCAGGGCTGCAGGGCAGCTGCTCCAGCCCCGACTGCACTGCTGAGTGCTGTGCTCTGGGGCTGGGGCTCCCCGCACAGGGGACTGCACTGCTGTGCCAGAGGAGACAGAGAAGCTGCAGCTTCAGCCTAACCGAGGTGGGTGCGTGGGCTGGGAAGAGTGGGGAGGCTCAAGGGGATTCACAGAGCTCATCCTGCTGCAAGGATGAGGAAAAGGGAGGGGGAGCTCAGCAGTGAGGAGAGCTGGGGGCTGGAGAGCAGCTCTGAATGACACTAAAATCCCACCAGACCTCTGAGACATTGCTGCTCCTCAGCCAGTGACAGGATGAGTCCCTAAGCCTGGGGCTCGGCCTTCCTCATGGTGAGCGGCACCAAGGAAGGCAACAGTGTGATGGAGACTGGAATGGGCTGGGAGCTCACTGACGGAAAATAGGGAGCAGTTGGGGAGTAAAAGGCAGGTAGGGGAGAGAACTGTTCAGAGAAGGGCTGAGCTACAGCTTGAGCAAGCTGCAAAATGTCATTTGAGGTCATCACAGATTGATTTAATTTCAGAAGATATTGAACAAGTTTATTTTTTGGGTGGTGCCATGTTTTCCCTTGGAGGTGTACACTCTGCAGACTTGAACTGTGTTGCTGAAATGCTCAAGCAAGTCTGTGCTGCAGGGCACCCCATTTCTCCTTTTGCTGATTGCGGCCCGGTGCTGAGCTCCAGCAGAGCCCTGGCAGGGCCCAGAGCAGCCTCAGCACCCGCAGAGCCCGGCTGCAAGGAGAGAAACCAGAAACCACCCGTCAGCTGAAGGCTGCTGTCCCCTTGTCCCAGCTGCCCACAGAGCCCAGGCCATGCTGGCTGTGCCCAGAGCTGTGCCCAGAGCTGCCCATCACTGCTGCCTTTGGGAGCAGAGCAGGAGGGCAGGACATTCCCAGCCTGCAGCCAGCCACGGCACATCCAGCCCTCAGCAGCTGCCCAGAGCAGGACGCTCCTGTGCTCGCTGCCATCTCCCCAAAGCTCTGACCCCACCATCCCCAGCAGACAGGACTCACCTCACGCCATCCACCGCTGGGAGAAAAGCTGGTCCCAAACGATGTCCTCAGCCTTCTCCAAGGGCACGGCCCATCCACGCCGCAGCTGCTCCCAAGCACTTCCTGATCCAGACTGGACCTTACATAGAACGCTTCCTCTAGAAAAACAAACATCGAATTACGGAAAATAGATTACAGACAAAAAGAGGAGTGAGGATAAAGGTCAAAAATCTTATCTCTGTCAGGGACTTGAGGAAGGCCCAACCCCTGCATGCCAGGGAAAAACCCACCATGGGTGAGGGAATCCCAGGCTTTCTCCCTTCTCTCTGCACTGCCCCCATGGTGTTCCCAAAGCAAACAAGGGCAGAGGAGCAGCCCAAGCCCTTCCTTGCCTGCAAAGCAAAGCAGCCCCTGCACAGGGTCTGGAGTCCCACCTCTGCTCCCACCATGGGGGTTTGTTTGTGTCGGGCTGGCTGCCCCAGCCCCAGCCCCAGCCTCAACTCACCCGTCTGGCCAGTCCGAAAACCTAATGGGAAATGGAGACTGACAGTCGATTTTCGCAGGCTTAATGCCAACACAGATCCTCTCACAGCAGCGGTCCCAAACTTAGCAGAATTAATAACATCTATTCAAGAAAAAGCTCCTCCAATTATGGCAACTATAGATGTCAAAGATATGTTCTTTATGATCCCATTACAACCAGAAGACATGGACCGTTTTGCCTTTACGTGGGAAGGACAGCAATACACTTCCACTAGACTCCCACAAGGATACAAGCATTCACCCACCTTAGCCCACCATGCCTTAGCTAAAGAACTAGAGGAGATATCCAAACCTGATGATGTAGCAGTGTATCAATACATTGATGATATTTTGGTGGGAGGGGATGAAATTGAAGCAGTAAGAGAGACTCAACAGAAAATAATCTCCCATTTAGAGAGTCTCGATTTACAGATCCCCCCAGAAAAGGTTCAAAAACCCTCTCAAGAAGTAAAGTTTCTGGGGATTTGGTGGAAAGGAGGCATGACATGTATTCCACCTGATACCTTAACTTCTTTAGATCAGATTAAAATGCCTCATTCCAGGAAAGATCTACAACAGGCTCTGGGATTATTAGTGTTTTGGAGAAAACACATTCCAGATTTCTCAATAATTGCTAGGCCCCTTTATGACTTGCTAAGGAAAGGGGTAAAACTCCTTCTCAGGAAGAAGCATTGCAATTACTGATTTTTGAAGCAACTGCTCATCAAGCACTGGGCCCTATTCATCCTACAGTCCCCTTTCAGGTAGAATGGGGATTTGCTGTCTCAGGATTGTCAGTACACATTTGGCAGCGGGGACCCGAGGGTCCAACAATGCCTGTTGGTTTCTATTCCCGTGGTTTCAGAGATGCTGAGAAAAGGTACACTACCTGGGAAAAGGGATTGTTTGTGGTCAGCCTGGCTCTCATTGAAGTGGAAAGACTTGCACTACAACTACCAATTGTATTGAGAAGCCCTTTCAATGATACTAAGACAGTCACTACTGGGACCCCTCCTCCTGACGGGGTGGCCCAGAGGGCCTCAGTAAGAAAGTGGTATGCTCAGATTGAACATTACTGTAACATCTTTACAATAACAGAAGGAACTGTGAAAAATTTGGCAATACAAGAAACTGAGAGCTTGGATAGCAGCCAGGACAAACCTGCCTCTGTACACAAAGTGGCCCCTCCTTTCTGCCCTGAAAAATCAGCAAACTCCTGGTTCACTGATGCTTCTGCTAAAAGGGAAGGAAAGATATGGAAATATAGAGCAGCAGCACTCCACATCTCTTCTGGTGAGCAAATTATCACAGAGGGAGAAGGTAGCACAGAGGTTGGGGAACTAATAGCCGTCTGGAGTGTTTTCCAAATAGAAGCACAAAATTCCTCTTCAGTCTACATTTACACTGACTCTTATGCTGTCTACAAAGGTTGTACTGAGTGGCTTCCTTTTTGGCAACAAAATGATTGGGAAGTGAATAGAATCCCAGTTTGGCAAAAGGAAAAATGGCAAGAAATATTAAATATTGCAAGTCAGGGGAATTTTGCAGTGGGATGGGTAGCCTCTCATCAAACAGACGGAAATCCAGCAGGAGAGTGGAATAATAAAGCTGATGAACTAGCAAGGCTTAGTCCCATGAAAAAGGAGCAAATTACAGAGGAATGGGATCAACTGTTAGAATGGCTGCATGTCAAAAGGCAGCACACAGGTGTGAAAGATTTATATCAAGAAGCTCATGCTTGAGGTTGGCCTGTTACCAGAGAAATGTGTAAAACCTGCATATCAGCTTGTGAGCAGTGTCACAGGCGACTGGAAAGACACCCTTTAGAAGATGACCCTTTGCATTTAAGGAAAGGTAAAGGTTTATGGGATGCATGGCAGATAGATTATATCAGTCCCTTCAAGAAATCAGGAGGAAAACATTTTGTACTAGTAGGAGTAGAGATTGTATCTGGGTTAGTCCAAGCTGATGCTTTCAAAAGGGCTACAGGGGACAATACTGTCAAAGCTTTGCAGGGGTGGTTTGGAACTTTCCCTAAGCCCCAGGAAATACAATCTGATAATGGATCTCATTTCACTGCTAGAGTTGTACAGGACTGGGCAAAAGGTGAAGGGATTAAATGGACTTTTCACACCCCTTACTATCCCCAAGCTAATGGGATCGTAGAAAGGACTAATGGTCTTTTAAAACGACTATTGAGACCACAGGAAGGAAATTGGGATCTTCGGTTATGGAATGCTGTAAAAGGTGTAAATGACAGGTGGGGAGTAAATGGGTGTCCCAAGGTCACTGCTTTTTGTCCAACAGCTCCAAGCATCATTCCCTCACTGCAAGGACCTAATGATCCTAAAAATCCTGCACATTACCCTGGGCAACCTGTCTTGGTAGACCTCCCCACTGTAGGGCAGGTACCACTTGTGCTGAAAACCCCTCTGAACAAATATACATGGATAGCCTCTGACGCTCTAGGAAAAGAGCACCGGATAAATACACGCTGGATAATTCCATCATTCTAACCTTTTCTGCCATATAGTGGCAGGATTTTCTTGTTATGTTTGCTTTTACAGAAGAACCCCGAGGGACTTTATCATCTGAACCATGATAAAATTGATGATACTCCTCTGCGTTTTACCACAAATCTACAGCCAACACCCCTCTGAGTGGTCGTGGTCGGAAGCTACCATCGAACACACTGATGTGATAGGATCATATCCTAAAGATCGCCACCCAAATCTGGCAACTGTCGTGCTACATAACTCTAAGGTATATCGTCCAAGTGAGTGGAAATGGGATCAGAAGGACTGGACCAGAACCCTAACTGGAACGATTGGTGAGACTATTGTGGTAGCATGCAGAAAGGTAGAAGGATCCTCACATGAGAAAGCTTCTTCTATCACAGTTGCTGGAAGTTTTATGGAACCAGGAGGAAAAAATAATTTAAAAATTCCTTCAGCAAAAGTGTACCCTACAAAGAAATGGGAGTGTATCAAAACATTTCCCCTTACCCTGTGCTGCCGTCAAGAATATATTGGTAACTATACTTCAAGTCCCCAAAACAACAATGTAGTAATTACCTTAGATTGTGAATATGAACCCAATGATTGCTGGTATAGTTTTGTTTTAGCTAAAACTACTTATGTGACATGTCTTTGGCAAAATAATTTAACCAATCCGTTAGACTTACAAGGTCTGGCTTACAAATTTAAAATTGATGTTACAACTAACAATGACACAATAATTGCACCCCAATTGATAGAAAGTCCCTTTACCGAAGGGCCATGGTCACAAGCTTTTGTTTATTTCTCTGGGTACATGGGAAATGTAAAAGATTTAAATCTATTAACTCTTGTTATGCATAATAATCAAATATACACTAAGCAAGAATGGAAAGAACAAAAAACTTGGCAGCTTCAAGGGGAAATGGGGGAGAAAATTAGTATAGGATGCCGAATGATTAACAAAACTGCTTACGACAAAGCAACTTCAATTAGTGTCCTAACAGGTAAAACAAACAAGCGAGAGGAGGTTTGCACGCATCCAAACATACAAGAGTGTTGGCACAATTTTACACTAACACAAACTGCTGAAGTAGTTTGTCTTTGGGACAAAGACACCGAAGGACTTTCTTTTAAATTCATAATAAATGTTATAACCCAAACTACTACAGTTCATACCACCACCACCACTCAAACTCAACCACCAGTTATGCTTACTCCAAAAATCTCAAAAGTTGGACCATATATTATCAGGAAAACTGGCCAACAACAAATATTGTTCAATCTGGCATGGTCTCTTAAACAAGTTAAATTGCTAATGCAAAGTAATGTCTCTGAAGTTCAGCCAGCTTGTTTACCTTTCTTGCAAACTTCTTTCCAGGGTTGGACGACCTGGTTACGACAGTGGAACCCTTCTAAAACACGAAAACCAAGAGACATAACTGGTGTCGTGGGAACAGGATTGGGAATTCTAAATAGTATTAATTCAGAAGTATTATTAAAAAAATTAGCTGCTACAACTAAAGATTTGACCCAATTACAACAACCATTGCAATCATCCTTATCAGCCGTGGGAACGCATCAGTGGTTGCTAACAAACATATTACCAAATTGGGAAAAGGTAAATCTGAATGACCACGAATTGATAATTGATGCACTCAATGCTACACAAAGCAACGTTTCCTTAGCCCTTAGCTGCCTCCAGGCACAATTATGGATGCAGTCTGTTGCTGCTTCACTTATAAGAGAAGGTGAAGAAGGCACGTTTCCTATGGAAATTCGGAAGATAGTTTGGGACAGTGCCGCTGACTTTGAAAAAGATTTCCAATCCTGGTGGCATTTGGTGAACTTTACTTATGACCCCACCACAAACTTAGCCACAGCTTTTGTGTTAACCATACACAATGCCTCCGTGCATTCAATATTCCCCATCATTGCATTAGGATTGAATCATGATGGAGCCACTCTCTATCCTTCCGAGCATAGAGAATGGGCCTGACAAATTGATGATAAATGGCAAACTGTTAACTTAGAATCTTGTATTGTCCGAGAACAACAAGGGTTCATCTGTGAAGGCAATGCAATTATAGCTCAGGATATTTGTCTGGACACTGAACAAAATACCTGTCACTTTGAAATCCATCCTAAGGAAACTCCTAAAACATTCCTTGTATATATAGGCAATGGATGTGCATGCTTTAGAACTGCTTGTAACACAGTGTATGTAGAAGACACAGTAGTAGATACTAAAAATCATTCAAATTTTTGTGCTTGCAATTTCACTAAAATTACAGGATGTGATTTTTCTTTTGAAGCTCCAGTTACCTCATATCAACTTTTAGAATCTAATTACACGCGGATCCATAAGCTATTGCCTACCCCCATTGGAATGAATCTTACTCTGGTAAGGCAATTGTTGCTTCACCAAGACTTAATTAAAATCTTAGGAAAAATCAAGGAGAACGGACAGAAAACACTGGTAACTATTCATCATGATGTACAAGAAATACATCGGGTTACAGAAAGAGTAAAAAGTGATGCAGAACATAGGTGGTGGGATACACTTTTTGGGTGGTCACCTACTGCTACAGGTATCCTGAACAAATTGTGTCATCCCATTGTTGTTCTTTTGATTTTAGTTTTGATTGGCTTTGCTTTATCAGCAATCTTGCTTATTATGAATTGGAGAATGATAAAACGATTAACAAAATTGACAGCTATAATTAATGCACACCACTTGGCCGATGTGCTTTATACTATAGACATCCCCAGGACTATAGACACAAAGCAATTATAAGATTGGAAGATTGTTTGTTTTAGTCACTTAGAGAACCTGATTTGAATTCTTAAAGATTGTTTTATTAGTTTATTATTAAAGAATTGGTTTAATATTATTTAATCCATTCATTGTTTATTGATTAGAAAATTGTTCCAATAATTATTGATTCAATTTATACTAATTATTGTTATTGTTTTACTATTTTCCCTGTTCTCTTTTCCCCTCCTTTTTCTTTTTTTTTTTCCCTTCTCTGGGATATGCTGCCAACACTAGACGAGTCCTGAAGACTTCACAACGACACTACAGAACCCTGCTGAAGATCTCTTGAGGGCAATCGTCAGTCACGGGGTGGTGTAAGAGGCAATCTGAAGACCCTCACTCATTTGCCTGCCAATTGCCATGAGAAGGAACTCCCTTCCCCCACTGCAGTTCCGGCTTGGAGAAGGCAACAGTGCAGGTGCAGCCGCTGCACCGTTACGTTCTGTTCCGAACGAGGCCCGGCAAGAACTTGGCAAGGAGTTGGCAAGGACTTGGCGAAGACCCAGCGTGGACCCAGCACAGAGCGGCCCTCTGCAATTCCTGCTTCACTCTCCACCTTTAAGCCAAATGAACTGTTGGGGTGACTCTGGTGGTCTCTCACTGAAGACCCCTCATCTGCCTCCTTACCACCGTGACAGACAGAGATCAAGAACCCTCTCCCCAAGGACTGAGACTGAGACCCCTACCACAGAGAGTGGTGGTGGGGGGAAATGACATGACCTGTTCTTCTCCAGTAACTTCAATGGACTTATTCATCGTTGTGTTTGTTCAGCCTGGATGATTTTCTGTAGATACACCTGTTCCCCCCATAGCAATTTCAATAGACTCTCATTGTTCTGCATGTTCCCCCCTTTTCCCTCTGGGGACTATAACTGGACCTCTGGGTTAGGTAGGACTTTGGAGACTCTCCCCAGTACAACAAGATGGATCCCCATGGTCCAGACCAGTGAGGCTCTCGCCTGTGTTGGTAGCTATTCCCATCCCCTTTTTCTCTCTCTCTCTCTCCTTTTTATTTCTTTTCTGACCACACTATCGCATTTATTGGTTTTGGCCCTTAATAAAGGTGCATCTGTTGTGATTAAACTGATAGTCCCCTGCTGTTTGTCTTTTGCACTTTGGGATCGGCTAACGAACCATCACGACACCCCACTATAAGCGGATCGTGACAGAAGGACTGCACGGAGACCCTTGGATATTTGGGATTTTGGAGGCCAAATCCCATTTTTGGCTTTGGACACCTTGTGGAGAAGGGCGGATTTTTCCTCATGAAAGAAAAGCACCAAATCTAAGAGTTTGGGAAAAAGATCAGAGGTGGCCATTGTAGGAGAGGACAGCCAGAGCTGTCCCTCATGGCAGCTTCTGGCTCGGAAGAGCCCTTGGATATTCGGAATTTTGGAGGTAGATTCTCAGTGTTGTCCATGAGCACCTGGACATGAAAGGGGTTTAACTCCACATGCAGTTCTGCAGCCAATCACAAACCCCCCAAATTTTCACAGCCAATCACAAAACCCCCAGATTTTCACAGCCAATCACAGAAACCTCAAATTTTTGCACTCACCCAATCAAATCCTCACATAAATCCCAAACATGTGCAGCCACCCCATCAACCTGCCCAGAGGGAGGAGCCAAGAATTTCTACCTGGATATAATCTCGGGTTTCTGGAAGAACACCAGAACAGCCTTTTCACTGGATTCCCAGAGGAACAGCTGGGGTTTTCACTGCCTCTTCAGAGGAAGACTACACCCTTCTACAGGATCACTGCTCCAACAGAACCACAGCTGACACTGCAGGAGGACTGCAGCCACCATTCCAATTAGACTGCTACCAATGCCCTGACCAAAAGGGTGTCAGGTCATATTCTGACTCTGCCAGTGTTGTTTTGCATTACTGCATTGTTTATTTTCTCTTTTTATTTTTTCCCCTAATAAAGAGCTGTTATTCCTGCTTCCATACCTTTGCCTGAAAACCCCGCATCATTTCAAATTTACAACAATTCGGAGGGAGGGGGTTTACAGTTTCCAGTTCAGCGGAGGCTCCTGCCTTCCTTAGCAGACACCTCTCTTCCCAAATCAAGACAGTTGCCATGGTAACCTCTGGCATCCCATTCCCAGGGTCATGGGATCCCAGAAACACAGAATTGGCTGAGCTGGAAGGGACCCATCGGGATCCTCGAGTCCAACTGCTGGCCCTGCACAGGACACCCCAACACTGCCAGCCTGGGCCTGGCAGTGCTGTCCAAACGCTGCTGGAGCTCAGAGAGCCCTGGAGCTGTGACCCTTCCCTGGGGAGCCTGGGCAGTGCCCCAGCAGCCTCTGGGCAAAAACCTTTCCCCGAGATCCAACCTCAGCCTGCCCCGACTCAGCTGCAGCCGCTCCCTGCACTCCTGTCCCTGGGCACCAGAGTGAAGAGGTTCCCTCAGCCCCAGCCAGGGACCCGCTCCCAAGGCTGCTGCCATGGCCACCAGGGCTGGCACCAGCTGCGATGCTCGGTTTCCATGGGCCGGGCTTCAGGAATGGGATTCCCCAATTTCCTGCTCCCACTAAAACCGCGCTGCCTCTCGCTGCCCTCCTGCCTCCCATGGAAAGCACAAAAGGCAAAGATCCTGGGCTGGGATAAGAACAATTTACTGGGAACAGCAACGAGATAAAGAACAAACAGGAACAGAAACAATACTGACAACAGAAGGGATAAGAAAAACTATTCACAGGGAAAATTTCAACATCAGTGACTGTCCCTTCCCGGACATGTATTTCCTCCTGCCAGGAAAGGGACACCCTTCTACTCAGGGAGAGAGAGAGAGGGTCCCTTTCCTGCCCCTGGCAATGACCTGAGATAGTTGTGAATGTAATGACAGGGCCATGGCCAGACCCTCATGTTCTTCAATCCCACATCAGGTCATTGGCAGGGGCAGGAGAAGGTACAGGTGTCTTCCCAGCATGGATCACAGGGAACAGGGATCACCAGGGCTCTTCCCAATGTGGGTTCTTCAATGGGGGATGAAGCTGGAGCGGTGCACAAAGCTCCTCTGGCAGTTGGGGCACTCGCAGGGCTTCGCTCACTGGTGGCTCCGTTGGTGTTTGGTCAAGGCAGAGCTCCGGGTAAAGCTCTTCCCTCACTGGGGACACTTGTAGGGCCTCTCCCCAGTGTGGTTGCGCCTGTGGGTGGCGAGGTGGGAGCTGTAGCTGAAGCCCTTCCCACACTCCCCACACTCGTAGGGCCAATCCCCAGTGTGGATCATCTGGTGGCAGATCAGGATGTTGCTCCACCTGAAGCTCTTCCCACACTCCAAGCACTTGTAGGGCTTCTCCCCATGGTGAATCTGCTCATGGACTTCCAGCTCTGAGCTCTGGCTGGAGCTCTCTCCACCTTCCTGGCACAGGGTGGGTCTTTTCTCCTCGGAGCACCCTGGGCTGGGTTTGCAGCCCCTCCTCCTGTGGGATCTCCAGGGCTTTTCCTCCCCGTTGGATTCCTGTGCCCTGGAGTTGCTCAAAATGGTCTCTTCCATGAGGTTCTGCCATGGGGATTTGTCCTCCCTGCTCTCCATCCTCAGCTCCTTGTCTGGGAAGGACGGACAAGGAGAGGATGGGATTTGCCTTCGTGCCAGAGGGAAGGGGAAGGAGGACGGTGTCATCAGGGGGTTGTCCTGCAGCCAGGGGCCGTACTGGGCTGGGAGATGGAGCAGGAGTGAGGGGGAAAGGGGCACTGACTACCTCCTCACCTGCCTGGGTGACCTGGGGAATCTTCCTCTTTCTTGTAGCCTCCCTCTCCATCCAGCCAAGCTTTGGGAATAAGAAGTCCTGGATTGGGGAAAACAATGTATGGGCACATTGGGTCAGGGGAGTCCTACTGCCCAAGTCCATCTCTAAAAGTCACCGGTCATCTGGTAACCATTAAAGCCTTGAAAACAGCAAGATTTAGACCCCCAAAATATATTAAAAACCAAGATTCAGCAAAACCCAAACCCTGAGTTTCCCCTTTCTGGCCTCTCCACTTCGGGCTCCTGGAGACCCCCACCCTGTCTGGGTTGCTGCGGGTCAAGTTTGCATTGGTGCTCCCCCTCTCTGGGCTGCTGGGGCTCCTGGCAATGCCACAGGTTCCCCTTCTCTGGGCTCACCACTTTGGCATCACAGGCGTCCCAGGGGTCAGCACTGTCCGGGGTCCCTGTTTCAGGGTCCCGGGGTATCCATGGGTGCCCCCTGTCCATGCTCCCAACACCTCCAGGCTTCTGGAACAGCCCAGCTCTCGTATTGCCCGTCTGTGCTCCCCCCATTGCCGGTTTCCCTGCCAGCCCTGCCGGTAGCGAGCGATCCCCACGCGGCTCCGGGCTGACAGCGCAGCCCCTGGGCCGGGCAGAGCCAGCCCCAGCACGGGGGGACCCTGCACCCTCCGCTCCCTGGGCAGCCGCGCCCAGCCCCGGGCACAGAGCTCCGGCAGCCCCCGCCGCCCCCTGCCCGGGGACCCTCGGGGACCCCCGCAGCCGGGGCTGCCTCTGAGCGGCCGCCCGGGGCTCGGCCCCGAGCACAGAGCTCTGCCCGGGGGCTCCCGGCCCCAGCGCCGGCTGCGGGCCCGGCCGGCCGCTCCCGGCTCGCACAGCCCGCCCGGGGCCGCCAACAAAACATCGCAACCACAAATCCACAAACCAACCCTGCCCCGCTGTGCTCCTGCGCCTTCCCAGGGACCCCAACCCCGCGGCAATGGCCCCGCACCGGGACAAAAAGCTGCTCCAGCCCAGCCCTCGGCACCCCCGCCTGCGGCTCGTCCCTGGCACACAGATCCCGGCAGCTGTCCCATTGCCGCAGCTGCGGCTCTGGAGCAGGGAGGCTCTGCGGGACCCCCGGGCTGTGCCCCCTCCCAGCCCTGCCCGCCCCGCACCTGCAGCCGGGGCTCTCTCGCTGCTCCCGCTCCTGCACAGCCCCGCTCTCCTTTCCTTGTCCCCCTAGGCTCTCCTCTGGGGCTCAGGCAACACCCGGCAATGGAAAGGAATCCATTTTGGTGCTCCCTAGCCAGGCCACAACTGAAACTTTGTTCCTTTTGCCTCGCTGCACAGGCCCCCAGGGCGTTTTCTGCACCCAGTCCCAGCCCCCAGCGCTTCTGAAGCCGCTCCCTGCAAATGTCCTGGAGCTGCCAGGGCCCTGTCCTTGCTGTCACCTGCTGGGGCTGGCCAGGAACAGAGCTCCTGGGCTTGCATGTCCAGCTGCTGGGCAGCCAGAACTGAGGGATCTGCAGCGGACTGAGTGCCAAAACTGGAAGATGAGCCTCTCTCCTGGGGAAATCTTCCCCTCCTGGGCCAGCCCGAGGCAATGCTGCCATTCCCTCCTGCTGCTGCTGCTGCTGCTGCTGCTGCTGGGGCACTCGGGGCTCTGGCTGAGCAGCAAAGGTGACCCTGAGCCAGGAGCTTTCCTTGGCTGCAGCAAAGCCTCGGCACGCAAAGCCCTTCCCGGCGCTGTGCCCTGTGCCAGGAGGGATTTTGCCAGCACAGCTGACCCCAAATTTCTTCTCCCAGGCAGCTTTAGGACACGCAACATGGAGCTGCCAGAGCCCACTCTCAGCTGTGCGCTGTCCTCCAGAAGAATCCTGTGTGTGAAGCAGCCTGGGAACAGGGTTCAGTGTCAGAGAAGGGGAACTCAGAGCCCTTTTCTTCCCTCTGGCCTGAGGCTCTGCATTGCCAATGGCCCTGCAGCTGCCAAAGGGGCCTTTTTGGCTCAGCTGAGAACAGTTCTGCTGAGAGCCTGTCCTAAACCTGCTTTTCCTGCAAATGCGCCAAATTAATCCTCATTTCTTGCAGCCCCAGGTCTTGTGTGAGTGCCGATGTTACAAGCGAAGGATGGAACAACTCTGCTGGTTAGGAGTTCTCTTTCTCTTGTTTTTATATTTTGTTTGTTTGGTTTTTTGTTCCGTACTTTGTTTTGATTTGTTTGGGGTTTTTTTTGGTGGTTTTTTTGTTTGTTTGTTTGTTTGTTGGGAGTTTTATTGGGAGGTGGTTTTTTTAATTTTAATATGGTTTTGTTTGTGGGGTTTTTTTGGGTATTTTTATCAATTCCCCCTGTCACCTCTGGGCAGAGCTCTGTAACTGTGTCTGATACTTGTCTGTCACTGCTGAGGTGTCACAGACAGGGGAACACTGGGGCTGTCACCGCTGGGGTGTCACAGACAGGGAACACTGGGGCTGTCACCGCTGGGGTGTCACAGACAGGGAACGCTGGGGCTGTCACTGCTCCTGCCCTGTCCCCAACAGCTCTGCCAGCGCCTCGAGGGGACACAAAGGCTGAGCCAAAGGGTGAGAATTGCAGAAGGGGCTGAGCTGGGAGGGACCCATTGGGATCATCGAGTCACAGAATCACAGAATCACAGAATTACTGGGTTGGAAGAGACCTTCAAGATCATTGAGTCTAACCCATGCCCTACCACCACCTCAACTAAACCACAGCACCGAGTGCCACATCCAATCTTTTTTTAAACACATCCAGGGAAGGTGACTCTACCACCTCCCCAGGCAAACCAATCCAATACTTTATCAGCCTTTCTGTAAAAAGAATTTATCCTAATATTCAACCTGTATTTCCCTTGGTGCAGCTGAAGACTGTGTCCTCTGGTTCTGTCAGTTGTTGCCTGGAGAAAGAGACCGACCCCCAGCTGACCACAGCCACCTTTCAGGAAATTGCAGAGGGTGATAAGGTCACCTCTGAGTCTCCTTTTCTCCAGGCTAAACAACCCCAGCTCCCTCAGTCATTCCTCACAGGACTCGTGTTCCCAGCCCCTCACCAGCCTTGTTGCCCTTCTCTGGACGCCCTCAAGCGTCTCCATGTCCTTCCCACACGGAGGGGCCAGAACTGGACACAGCACTCGAGGTGCGGCCTCACCAGTGCCAAGTACAAGGGGAGAATGACCTCCCTGCTCCTGCTGGCCACCCTGTTCCTGACACAGGCCAGGAGCCATTGGCCTCCTTGGCCACCAGGGCACATTGCTGGCTCATGTTCAGCCGCTGTTGGCCAGGAGCCCCAGGTCCCTCTCTGCCTGGGCACGGACCAGCACACCATCCCCAGCCTATAGCATTGCAGGGGCTTATTGTGGCCAAAATGCAGGACTTGGCACTTGGACTTGTTAAACTTCAACTTACTGGACTCTGCCCATCCCTCTAACCGCTCCAGGTCTCCCTGCAGAGCCCTCCTACCTTCCAACAGATGGACACATGCTCCCAACTTAGTGTCAGCTGCAGATTTCCTAATGAAGGACTCAATCCCCTCCTCCATGTGGTCAATAAAAACATGGAACAGAGCCGGCCCAGCACAGAGCCCTGAGGGACCCCACTGGTGCCTGTCCCCAGCTGGATGCAGCACCACTCACCACCACTCTCTGGGCCCGTCCATCCAGATCTGGAGCCAGCAAAGACTGCTCCTGTCCCAGCCGTGGGCTGCAGCTTTTCCAGGAGTGTGCTGTGGGAGGCAGTGCCAAACTCCTGGTGCTGGCTGCAGGAGATGCCCAGCACAGGCTGCCTCTGTCCGCTCAGTGCCAGCCTGTCTCCCCAGGCCAGCACAGCAGCCCTGGGCAGGGCACAGAGGGGCCTGGCCAGAGCTGGTGCCTGCAGCAGCAGCTGCCTCTGCATTCCTCCCAGCAGGCACAGAAACGGCTGCTGCTGTGTGCTTTTATAGGATTTCACTGTGTTTTAGTACATGAGTTAGGAGTGTAATGCTAGCAAGTTTCGGTTGGTATTGTTCCTTGTGCCCCCCATTCCTTCCCCTCACAATGGTTTCTCCCAGGTTGTTCACTCCTGAGCTTTCCCGCCACTCAGCTGTCCCTCAGAGTGCCAATCTCCCTGTTCCTCCCCTCTTACCCTTCAATAGATGTGTCAATCCCGGTTGTGCTGCCCACCTCCCTGTCTGTTATCGCAGCCACCCCCATTTGGTTCTGGAAGGTTCCCTGTCAGTCACCCATGTTCTTATAGTTGGTTAGTCCCCGAGGCTTCTCCCCTCCCCTGTCTTTTCCCCACTGGTTGTAAATCCAAGATGTAATTCTCCTGTAATCTGTCTCCACTGGTATCCCATGTTGCCGCCCCATGGTCCTGCCCTTGGCATTGCCCATCCCCACATGCCAGTGCCCATCCCGGGAAGAGCCCTGAGCAATGAGGGAGGGACAGGATCTGCCTTGCCAGGGGCTGGGGCTCAGGCCTGGGCCCTTTGCATTCCTGAAACACATCCCCACCATTTCCCTCATCCCAGCGCTGGCACTCAGAGCAGCTGAGGAATGGAGTCACACCCAGGGGTGTCCCCAGGGCTCAGCACTGAGGCCAGGTCAGTGAAATCTCTTTATTGCTGATCTGGACGAGGCCATCGAGGGCACCCTCAGGCAGTTCCAGGTGAGCCCAGGCTGGGTGGGAGTGTGGCTGTGCTGGAGGGCAGGAAGCTCTGCAGAGGGATCTGGACAGGCTGGAGCCATGGGCCCAGGACAATGGGATGAGGTTCACCAAGGCCAAGGGCCGGGTCCTGCCCTGGGCTCACAGCCACCCCAAATCCCTGGCTGTGCCCTGACCCTGATCCCCACAGCCTGTCCTGTTTCCTTCATCCCTGCATTGCCAGGGACTTTCTGGGACAAGGGAGCTCTGCTCTGGGGATGGAGGGAGCTCCAAGTGCCACCACTGGAGTGGGAACCACAACTCATCAGGTTTGTGTCCTTTGGGGATCAGGAACTGGTGAGACTCAGAGGCACAGAAAGTTTCTCTTCATGGCCAACAGACCATAGTTTAACAAGACACAATTTAATAACAATCACACTCTTCCCTGAGCTACGTGCAACATCCCAGCAGCACTGATGAGTCCACCATCCACAAGTGATTTCCATGTTAGAGTGAATTTCAGACAAAGGTGGTTCTGTGATAGATATAGGCACAATTAAGTTCTTGTATCAGGATGCTCATCCTGGAGTGGGGCAGAACAGCTCAAACAATTCCTGATTTTCAAAGCTGTCAGTGGTGGATGGAGAAGGGAGGTCAGGCTCCTTTTGGTGTTGAGGAAATGCTGAAACCAGCCTGACTCATTTAATCTCCTCCTGGCCTGGCTGATCTCCCCTCTCTCCCTTCCATCCACTCGCTTCTGTCTCCCACCAGGTGCCCCGGTGAAGAGCCTGGCTCTGTGTTCTCCATCCCCTCCTCGCTGGCACTGCCAGGCTGCGATGAGGAGCCCCTCAGCCTTCCCTGCTCCGGGCTGGACAAGCCCAGCTCCCTCAGCCTCTGCTCACAGCCCAAGGGCTCCAGCCCCACCTTGGAGGCCTTTCCCTAACCCTGCTCCAGCTGCCAGACATCTTTCCTGCCCTGGGGAACCCAACCCAGGCCACAGGGACCTGGATAATCCATGTCCTTGATGTCCTGGTCACACAGCCCTGGCCCCTTGTCCCCATGTCAGGCTCTGGGGTAGATCCTATGGAACATCCTTTGGTGGAGGCTGTGGCTCCAGGTGGATCAGGGGGATGCCGGGGGACAGGGATCCTGCTGGGCATGGACAGCATTGGACTTGTTGGGAGAAACTGTGAGGGGGAGCTGGGGCAGAGTGACCAACCCAGTGACCTCACAGAGCCCTCCTGGGATGTCACACAGCCCCTCTGAGATGTCACAGCCCATTCTGTAGTGTCACACAGCTGGTCTCTGATGTCACAGACAATTCTGTGATGTCACAGCCTGCTCTGAGATGTCACAGCCCATTCTCTAGTGTCACACAGCTGGTCTCTGATGTCACAGACAATTCTGTGATGTCACAGCCTGCTCTGAGATGTCACAGCCCATTCTCTAGTGTCACACAGCTGGTCTCTGATGCCATAGTCTGCCCATTGATGTCACAGCCAGCTCTGATGTTACAGGGACAGTCTAGGATGCCATCACTGCTTGATGACCTCACATAACCCACTCTGTGATGTCACAGCCCGCTCTGTCACCTCATGTTACCAGATGATAAATTGTCTCCACCAGCTGAGCTGACACCTGGAGCTTGTTCTCCAAAACCCCAGGCCTATGGAAACCACACAACGCCCACTGGAATATTGGGGTCCACGACCACCAGGGACCACCAGAGAGACCCCCAGGACAGAAGAAGGCATGCAAAAGGGGAGGAGAAATATGTTAATGATTCTGGGGAAATGATTATCAGATGTGTGTTTAGTCCAGCACAATCAGTGAATATATGTGCCAAATACAGAATATGAACAGAAACTTTCCTGCACTCAGCATGCTCAGCTGTGGGAGGAGCGATCCCCTGTGCATCCGGCTGAATAAAGAATGCTGCTTCTTAATGCTGCACTGGTGTTAAGGAGTTTTCTGTTTCACCGAATTTTTGGTAACACTCCACTCCCAAGGAAAGCTCTGTCTCCTGCTGCTCACAAACAGAGAAGGGCTGGTGGCAGATGTGGGGGTCGGAGGCTGCCTGGGGCACAGTGACCATGAAATAATCAAGTTTTCAATGATCTGTGAAAGAAGGAGGGGCAGCAACAAAACTTCCACACTGGAAATAGGAAGGGCAGACTTTGGCCTGTTTAGGATGCTGATTTAGTGAGTCTCGAATCATGTACTGATTTTTTTTAAGGGAAACAGCCCTTGAAAACCAAGGGCTCCAGGGAGGATGGACACATTTCTAGAAAGTAATCTTAAGGAGGAAGGAGCAGCCTGTCCCAGTGGGGCAAAGGATGAGCTGGTGAGGAAAATGACTGGCCTGGCTGCCCATGGAGCTTTTGTGGGAACTTGGGAAAAAAGGACTGGTGATGCAGGAAGTGTTTAAGGATGTTGTTAGGTTATGCAGAAAGAAAAAGAGAGAGATGAAAGCTTAATTATAACTTAACCAGGCAGCTTCTGTAAAATGACTAAATAATGTTTTTATTAAAAAATTTACAGCAAAAGGAGGGAGGCTAACCTCTAGTCTTTATTGGAAACAGTGCAGAACATAGTAACTAAAGATAAGGAAAAGGCTGAGCTACTTAACATCTTGTTTGTCTCGATTTTCAACATATGGACAGGTTGTCCTCAGGACAAGAGTTCTCCTGAGCTGGTAGATGGGCACAGGGAGCAGAACAGCCCCCTGTAATCCAGGAGGAAGCAGCTGCTGACCTGCTGAGCCACTCAGATGCTCACAGGTGTATGGGAGGGGATGGGATCCATCCTAGGGGGATGAGGGAGCTGGTGGATGAGCTCCCCAAGCTGCTCCCCACCATTTACCATCAGTCCTGGCTCACCAGGGAGGTCCCAGAGCACTGGAGGTGCCAGTGTGAGCCCATCCCCAAGAAGGGCTGGAAGGAGGATCTGGGGAACTCCAGGCCTGTCAGCCTGACCTCGGTGCCCGGCAAGGTTATGGAACAGATCACCTTGAGTGCCACCACAGGGCACCCACAGGATGGCCGAGGGGTCAGAGCAAGCCAGCGTGGATTTAGTGGGGCAGGTCCTGCCTGAGCACCCTGATCTCCTTTTATAACCAGGTGACCCACCTGTGGATGTGGGAAAGGCTGTGGATGTGTCCATCTGGACTTCAGCAAAGCCTTTGACACTGTCTGTGACAGCATTCCCTGGAAAAGCTGCAGCCCACGGCTTGGGCAGGTTCCCTCCTGGCTGGGAGATGGAAGAGCTGGCTGGAGGCTGGGCCCAGAGAGGGGTGGGGATGGTGCTGCACCCAGCTGGTGTCCAGTCCCTGGTGCTGTCCCCAGGGATCTGTGTTGGGCCCAGCCCTGTTTAACATCTTCACCGATGATCTGGGGGAGGGGATCGAGCCCACCATCCCCAAATTTGCAGGTGACACCAAGCTGGGTGTGAGTGTGGATCTGCTGGAGGGCAGCACAAGAAGACACAGCCTTCAGCTGCACCAGGGGAGGTTTAGGCTGGACAAGAGGAAGATGTTCTTCACAGAAAGGGTGAGTGGGCATTGAAATGGGCAGGCCAGGGGGGAGGTGGCAGAGTCACTGTCCCTCTCCAGTGGCACTCAGTGGCATGTCTGGGTGACAAGGTGGTATTAGGGCATTGGTTGGACTTGATGATCCCAAAGGTCTTTTCCAACCTATTTGATTCTGTCATTCTGTGATGATTGGGACACTCTGGGACCATTGTGACCCTGCAGGGCCTCGTGGAACTAAGAGGACCATGGTGACACTGTGCAGCCCCATAGAACCAGGGCTCCATTGTGGTGCTCTGGGGCCAAATGGAACCAGGGAGTCCCCGTGACACTGGGTCCTGGTGGAACCACAGAGGCCATTGTGACACTGCGGGGCCTCGTGTGACCGAGGGGTTTCACCATTGTGACACTGCAAAACCAAGGAGAGCATTGGGAGAGTCCAGGGCCCAGTGGAACCAAGGGGCCGTTCTGACACTGCCAGGCCTCATGGAACCCTGGGGACATTGTGACACTGCAGGACCTTGTGTAACCAAGGGGCCACTGTGACACTCTGGGGCCTCAAGGAATCTGGAAGGCCACTGTGACACTGTGTAGGCTCATGGAAACAAGGAGTCCATTGTGACACTGAGGGCATTTGTGGAACCACGGAGAGCATTGTGACAGTGTGGGACCTCATGTGACCATGGGGCCTTTGTGACACCCTGGGGCCCCATGGAACCAAGGGGCCACTGTGAAACTGCAGCACCAACGAGAACATTGTGACACTGTGAAGCCCCATGGAACCAAGGAGTCCATTGCCACATTTTGGGGTCCTATGGAACCAAGGAGTCCATTGTCACATTTTGGCCCATGGAACCAAGGAGCTCAGTGTGACAGTGCAGGGCCTGATGCAACCAAAGGGACATTGTGACACTGAGGGCCCCTTGGAACAAAGGACATCTTTGCAGATCACACCAAGGTGGATGTGAGTGTTGATCTGCTGGAGGGTAGGAGGGCTCTGCAGAGGGCCCTGGACAGGCTGGATCCAGGGCCCAAATCCAACAAGGTGAGGTTTAACAAGTCCAAGTGCCGGGTCCTGCACTTTGGCCACAACAACCCCTGGAGCGCTACAGGCTGGGGACAGAGGGGCTGGACAGCAGCCAGGCAGAAAGGGACCTGCAGGAACTGATGGGACAGGAGGCTGGACATGAGCCAGCCGTGTGCCCAGGTGGCCAAGAAGGCCAATGGCTCCTGGCCTGGATCAGGAATGGTGTGGCCAGCAGGAGCAGAGCTGCTGTGCCAGCACTGATCTGCCCCCAGCTCTGCACACAGACATTGCTGCTGCAGCTCCAGAGAAGGCAACAAAAGAGCATCTCTGCAGAAAACTCTGCTGGGAGATCCTTTAGATCCTGGAAAGTCACCAAGAGCACAGACCCTAATTGACACAGTCTGGGGCCACAGGGAAGGTGGAGAGAAAAAGGATGAGAAATGGCACAATCAATGACATTTCCTTGTGGACAACATTATAATGTAAAACAAAGAAAAAGAACCTCCAAATGGAAAAGAACAAGAAGTATCAAAGATGACTTTTATTACAAGTGATTTGCAGAAATTGGCCAGCAGTTTAATGTTCCTGAAAGCATCCAGTCATCAGTGTCCACACTGCAGCCTTGAGCTCCTGGTTCCTCAGGCTGTAGATGAGGGGGTTCAGGGCTGGAGGCAGCACCGAGTACAGAACTGACAGGGCCAGATCCAGGGATGGGGAGGACATGGAGGGAGACTTCAGGTGAGCAAACACTGCAGTGCTGAGGAACAGGGAGACCGCAGCCAGGTGAGGGAGGCAGGTGGAAAAGGCTTTGTGCCGTCCCTGCTCAGAGGGGATCCTCAGTACGACCCTGAAGATCTGCACATAGGAGAAAACAATGAACACAAAACAACACAACGATGAACTGACAGTAACCACAAGAACCCAATGTTCCCTGAGGTAGGATTTGGAGCAGGAGAGTTTGAGGATCTGGGGGATTTCACAGAAGAACTGGCCCAGGGCATTGCCATGGCACAGGGGCAGGGAAAATGTATTGGCTGTGAGCATGAGAGCATTGAGAAAGGCACTGGCCCAGGCAGCTGCTGCCATGTGGGCACAAGCTCTGCTGCCCAGGAGGGTCCCGTAGTGCAGGGGTTTGCAGATGGACACGTAGCGGTCGTAGCACATGATGGTCAGGAGGAAATACTCTGCTGACATGAAGATCAGAAGGAAAAAGAGCTGTGCAGCACATCCTGTGTAGGAGATGTCCCTGGTGTCCCAGAGGGAATTGTGCATGGCTGTGGGGACAGTGGTGCAGATGGAGCCCAGGTCGCTGAGGGCCAGGTGGAGCAGGAAGAAGAACATGGGCGTGTGCAGGTGGTGGCCACAGGCTACGGCGCTGATGATGAGGCCGTTGCCCAGGAGGGCAGCCAGGGAGATGCCCAGGAAGAGGCAGAAGTGCAGGAGCTGCAGCTGCCGCGTGTCTGCCAGTGCCAGCAGGAGGAAGTGGCTGATGGAGCTGCTGTTGGACATTTGCTGTGGCTGCACATGGGCACCTGTTCATGGAGAAAGGACAGGGACAAGTCAGGAGAGGCTGCTTGGAGCCAAACGTGAGCCATTCCCTGTAGACTGTCCTGCTGGGACGCACCTACCCTTGTTCCTGCTCTGGGAAAACCGTTGGCTGCAATCAGAGCACGATCACACTCCCAGCTCACCCTGGGATAAACCAGACCCTGCCCAGAGCAGAGGGATCGCTGAATGTCTCAGCCTCTCCAAAGATCTCTGGGCAAGGTCTCAGCACCCCCTTGTTCCAAGGACACTCACGGCTCCCTTGGCCAGCCCAGCAGCATTTCCTCAGCTGTGGCAGCTCTGCACTTCCCCGTGGGACATTCAGGGAGCTCCCAGAGGCCCTGGCACAGATCTGCACCCAGGAGGGCAGCTCAGAGCTGGGAAGGGCACAGCAAGGAGATCCCAGGCTGTGCCCATGAGGGGATCTCAGGGAGGGGCTCAGCTCATTCCCCTTTCCCATGGACTGCTTTGCCCATAGCCCCACAGGTCCCAGGGAAGCGTGGACACCCCATTCCCATGGACACCCCTGCCTAGCAGGAATGCCAAGAGCAGTGCCTGACTCAGCTGCTGCAAATTCCAGAGTCACCCTGAGAGCCCCAGATAACAGTGACAATATCAGGGGAGTGCAGAAACAAGAGAAGATGTTGTGGTGCTGTGCCTGAGAGGGCAGAGACAGCTGGGCACTCAGGACAGTGCTCCCGTGCCCAGCTGTGCCCGGCACCTCCCACACACCAACAGTGCCCTCCTGCCCCGGCAGTGCTCTGTTCAGCCCCCTCTGCTTCCCTGAGCATTTCCCTGGGCCTGGACATCCCCTCCTGAGAGGTGCCTTGTCCCTGCCAGCACTCACAGAGCCCATCCCACCCTGTGTGCCCTCGGCCTGGCCCTACAGAAACCTGCCTGTGTGCAGGGCCCTGGCTGGGGCAGGCTCTGTGTGCAGCTGGGCAAGGGCAGCTCAGGAGAGCCCTGCTGGGCCCTGCAGAGGTGATGCTGCTGCTGTCCAGGGCTGAGGAGTGGCTGAAGGCCCTTTGGGAGGCTCCCAGCAGAGAGGATGACCACCCAAAGTCACAGTTCTGGAGTCTCTGTAAATGTTCAAGCATGACTTTGATGATCCTGTGTGTCCCTTTCAACTCAGAATGTTCTGTCATTCTGGGATTAAAATTCCTCTTCTGCTTCTCTCATCCCACTGTTGTCTATCATAAAAAGAGAAAAAACCCCTTGCAACAGTGTTAGAACAGTAAAGTAAAAACCAGACTGCGGCTTCCGGGGGTCACTTGCGGCTGTCCCCCGTCCCTCCCCGGCCCCCCGGGACCCCTCCGGCTCGCTGTCCCCTCAGGGGACCGGGGTTTGCCGCGGTCCCGCTGCACTGGGCTCACCAGGCAGCGGCTGGGTTTGCACGGTCCGAGCGGCGGTGCGCCTCGGTCGCCGCAAGGAGTCGAGATAAAGAGACGAAGAGAGGTCAGTTGTGTGCAGTCCAGAGAGATTGTATTGCCTGAACGGTTGCAGGGACAAAAGACCCTGGTGTTGCAGCATTTTTGAGAGAAAGAGGACATGAGTTATGAGATTTGAGCTACTCCAGTCTAGGCCTCAGATTTGGGCCTGGCGAGGCCTTCAAGCCTCTGACGCAGTTAGAAATTCAGAGCTTGTGGCGCAGATAGAAATAGTCTTAACATGTGATGGGGACCACTGGGCTGTCTGGGTGTGAATTAGTACAGGTTTCATAGTGTAAGGTGTAGGCCGTTTTAAAGAAAAGGTAAACAATGTTAGCTTGCCAATCAGAGTGTCTTTGTTTTTGTAAACTATGTAGAAGCTTATATAAACTACCATCTTATCTTGAATAAACGGAGAACGTTTGATTAACCACATTGGTTCAGATCTGCGTTTGTCTTGTCCAGCTTTCCGTTTTCCTGAGATTCCCTGGCTTTTCCCTGGGCTACTGCCCAGATACAGTTTTATACAGCAAAATTAAGAGATAAGGTCTAAACAATAGAGACAGTGTCCAGCATGGGCTCATCAGAACCACCCCAGGGGTCGGGTCCAATGGGAACTGCTCAGGGGTGGGGAAAAAGGGGTTTACAGAAAAATGCTGAAGCAAAACTTTCCCAAAACAATGGGGCATACATAAATGTATCTTTTCCTCAGTTTCCCAATCCCAAGGCCTTTCTAAAACCCTTTCTCCACACTACCGTGCCAGCGTGATAGCAACACCAGACCTTTCTTGGAAGCTTCCAGGTGTCCCAGTGGGAATGGGTCACACTCAGCCCCTGATTTCAACAATTTATTAAGGTTGATTATTTAGGATATTTAACAGGAACATCCAATAGGAGATTCAGTTTCCCCAGTTACACGCCCCTGGCTCAACCCGTTGGAGTAAGTCCAGGGCCTTCTTTGTCCCAGTTTTTGTTATCACTGCTCACATTCACTCACTCTGGCTGCTCTGCACAAGAGATAAGCACAGAATGTACTCACAGGGTCTGTGGGCATTGGGATGTTCCAGCTTTAGGAGATCACTGCAGGAGCTGCAGCTGCATTGTCCTGCAGCCAGAGGTTCTTGTGCCAAGGGCTGGCAGTGATTCTGCCCCAGGCACTTCTCAGCCCTTCCCAGCCCTGACTGATTGAAGCTCTCTGTGCCTCTGTGCTGTGCCCGGGCTGGCTGCAGGCAGTGCCCCAGCCCTGCTGGGCTGGGAGAAGAGCTGCTCAGCAAGAGAAATGTGCTTTTGAAGCTCTTCTTGGTTGCCAGGATCTCCCTCTGTGCCAGGAGCCCGGCCCAGCTCAGCAGCACAGACACAGCACAAGGACTTTAATGACCCTCTGGGGCTTTGTGCTCAGGCCCTGAACATCAGGCCCTGAGAGGGAGATGAAGAATCCTCTCCAGAGCTCCAAGTCAGACTCCAACTCCAAAGTTTCTCTGACTTTTAATGGGTCCCA